>NC_062227.1:19391540-19433106 GCF_902686445.1 Sciurus carolinensis | reverse complement strand
CCATTCCTCAAAAGTAGTAAGAAATAATGTTTTGTGATTTTCTGCATTCAAACCTAACCTGATTTCTCAACCTGGAAGAAAAAGGGTTAAAAAGTCCTGGGTGATCCTCCCTCTCCCCCCTGCCTGGCCTTGCTGAAGCCTGCATTGGAATGTAAACTGCAACAGTCTCAGCGAAAAAGGGGGGTAACCTGAAGATAAGAAAAAGAAAACAATAGGGTGTCGGTTTTAAACTTCTGGGTTGCTACACAGAATTAACTCATTTTCCAGGATTCTTGTTTTGTTTTGTTTTTCTTTTTTTTCTTTTTCTTTTTTTTATTTTTTATGTTTACATAGGGTAATGATGTTTATTTTATTTTTCCCCTCCCCCCTACCCCTCCCACCCCTCCCACCACTCCCACCCCTCTTTTCCCTCTACACAGTCCTTCTTTCCTTCATTCTTACCGCTCTCCTTAGCCTAACTCTAAACCTAACCCTAAACCTAATGCTAGCCCGTCCCACCCCCCATTATATGTCCTCATCCACTTATCAGCGAGATCATTCGTCCTTTAGTTTTTTGAGATTGGCTTATCTCACTTAGCATGATATTCTCCAATTTCGACCATTTGCCTACAAATGCCATAATTTTATCATTCTTCATTGCGGAGTAATATTCCATTGTATAAATATGCCACAGTTTCTTTATCCATTCATCAACTGAAGGGCATCTAGGTTGGTTCCACAATCTGGCTATGGTGAATTGAGCAGCAATGAACATTGATGTGGCTGTATCTCTGTAGTATGCTGATTGTAAGTCCTTTGGGTATAGGCCAAGGAGTGGGATAGCTGGGTCAAATGGTGTTTCCATTCCAAGCTTTCTGAGGAATCTCCACACTGCTTTCCAGAGTGGCTGCACTAATTTGCAACCCCACCAGCAATGTATGAGTGTTCCTTTTTCACCACATCCTCGCCAACACCTATTGTTGCTTGTATTCTTGATAATCGCCATTCTAATTGGGGTGAGATGAAATCTTAGGGTAGTTTTGATTTGCATTTCCCTTATTACTAGGGATGTTGAACATTTTTTCATATATCTGTTGATTACTTGTACATCTTCTTCTGTGAAGTGTCTGTTCATTTCCTTAGCCCATTTGTTGATTGGATTATTTGTATTCTTCGTGTAGAGATTTTTGGGTTCTTTATAGATTCTGGAAATTAGCGCTCTATCTGAGGTATGGTTGGCAAAGATATTCTCCCACTCTGTAGGCTCTCTCTTCGCATTTCTGATAGTTTCCTTTGCTGAGAGAAAGCTTTTTAGTTTGAATCTATCCCAGTTGTTGATTCTTGCTTTTATTTCTTGTGCTATGGGAGTCCTGTTAAGGAAATCTGATCCTAAGCCAACAAGTTGAAGATTTGGACCTACTTTTTCTTCTATAAGATGCAGGGTCTCTGGTCTGATTCCGAGGTCCTTGATCCATTTTGAGTTGAGTTTTGTGTAGGGTGAGAGATAGGGGTTTAATTTCATTCTATTGCATATAGTTTTCCAGTTTTCCCAGCACCATTTGTTGAAGAGGCTATCTTTTCTCCATTGCATATTGTTGGAACCTTTGTCTAGTATGAGAAAATTGTATTTATTTGGGTTTGTGTCCATGTCCTCTATTCTGTACCATTGATCTACCTGTCTATTTTGGTACCAATACCATGCCGTTTTTGTTACTATTGCTTTGTAGTAGAGTTGAAGATCTGGTATTGCAATACCCCCTGCTTCGCTCTTGCTACTGAGGATTGCTTTAGCTATTCTAGGTTTTTTATTCTTCCAGATGAATTTCATAATTGCTTGCTCTATTTCTGCAAGGTACATCATTGGGATTTTAATTGGAATTGCATTGAATCTGTATAGCACTTTAGGTAGTATAGCCATTTTGACGATATTAATTCTGCCTATCCAGGAACATGGGAGATCCTCCATCTTCTAAGGTTTTCTTGAATTTCTTTCTTTAGTGTTCTGTAGTTCTCATTGTAGAGGTCTTTCACCTCTTTTGTGAGATTGATTCCCAAGTATTTTATTTTTTTCGATGCTATTGTGAATGGGGTAGTTTTCCTAATTTCTCTTTCTGAAGATTCATCACTTATGTATAAAAATGCATTGGATTTATGAGCATTGATCTTGTAACCTGCTACTTTACTGAATTCACTTATGAGTTCTAAAAGTTTTCTGGTGGAATTTCCAGGTTCCTCTAAATATATAATCATGTCATCAGCGAACAGGGATAGTTTGAGTTCTTCTTTTCCTATTCGTATCCCTTTAATTTCTTTGGTTTGTCTGATTGCTCTGGCTAGAGTCTCAAGGACGATGTTGAATAGAAGCAGTGAAAGAGGGCATCCCTGCCTTGTTCCAGTTTTTAGGGGGAACGCTTTCAGTTTTTCACCATTTAGAATTATATTAGCCATGGGCTTAGCGTAGATGGCCTTTATAATGTTTAGGAATGTTCCCACTACCCCAATTTTTTCTAGTGTTTTGAGCATGAAGGGATGCTGTATTTTATCAAATGCTTTTTCTGCATCTATTGAAATAATCATGTGATTCTTAACTTTAAGTCTGTTGATATGGTGAATGACATTTATTGATTTCCGAATGCTGAACCAACCTTGCATCCCTGGGATAAAACCCACTTGATCGTGGTGCACTATCTTTTTAATATATATTTGTATGCGATTTGCTAAAATTTTGTTGAGAATTTTTGCATCGATGTTCATTAAGGATATTGGTCTGAAATTTTCTTTCCTTGATGTGTCTCTGTCTGGTTTAGGTATCAGGGTGATATTGGCTTCATAGAACGAGTTTGGTAGGGTTCCCTCCTCTTCTATTTCATGGAATAGTTTGAGGAGTATTGGAATGAGCTCTTCTTTAAAGGTTTTGTAGAACTCGACTGAGAACCCATCTGGTCCTGGACTTTTCTTTGTTGGTAGGCTTTTGATGACCTCTTCTATTTCATTGCTTGAAATTGGTTTATTTAAGTTGTGTATGTCCTCCTCGTTCAGTTTAGGTAGTTCATATGTCTCTAGAAATTTGTCGATGTCTTCGAGGTTTTCTGTTTTGTTGGAGTATAGATTTTCAAAATAGCTTCTAATTATGTTTTGTATTTCGGTCGTGTCTGTTGTGATGTTTCCTTGTTCATTCCGAATTTTAGTAATTTGAGTTTTCTCCCTCTTTCTCTTGGTTAGTGTGGCTAAGGGTTTATCAATTTTATTTATTTTTTCAAAGAACCAACTATTTATTTTGTTAATTTTTCCGATTGTTTCTTTTGTTTCAATTTCGTTGATTTCGGCTCTGATTTTAACTATTTCCTGTCTTCTACTACTTTTGGTATTGGTCTGC
Organism: Sciurus carolinensis; assembly: GCF_902686445.1. Classification (NCBI taxonomy): domain Eukaryota; kingdom Metazoa; phylum Chordata; class Mammalia; order Rodentia; family Sciuridae; genus Sciurus; species Sciurus carolinensis. Next base: position 19,429,751 of record NC_062227.1, on the reverse strand, counting down.
TCTTCTTTTTCTAGTGCTTTGAGCTGTAGTGTTAAGTCGTTTATTTGTTGATTTCTACTTCTTTTTTTGAATGCACCCCATGAAATAAATCTTCCTCTAAGTACTGCTTTCATAGTGTCCCAGAGATTTTGATATGATGTGTCTTTGTTCTCGTTTACTTCTAAGAATTTTTTTATTTCCCTCCTGATGTCTTCTGTTATCCATTCATCATATAATAGTGTATTATTTAGTCTCCAGGTATTGGAGAAGTTTCTGTTTTTTATTCTGTCATTTATTTCTAATTTCAATCCATTATGATCTGATAGAGTACAAGGTAGTATCTCTATCTTCTTTGTATTTACTAACAGTAGCTTTGTGGCATAAAATATGGTCTATTTTAGAGAAGGATCCATGTGCTGCTGAGAAGAAAGTGTATTCATTCTTTGTTGGATGGTATATTCTATATATGTCTGTTAAGTCTAAATTGCTGATTGTGTTGTTGAGATCTATAGTTTCTTTATTCAATTTTTGTTTGGACGATCTATCCAGTGGTGAGAGAGGTGTGTTAAAATCGCCTAGTATTATTGTGTTGTGGTCTATTTGATTTCTGGAATTGAGAAGGATTTGTTTGACGTACGTGGATGAACCAATGTTCGGGGCATAGATATTTATGATTGTTATGTCTTGCTGATTTATGCTTCCCTTAAGCAGCATGTAATGTCCTTCTTTATCCCTTCTGACTAGTTTTGGTTTGAAGTCCACATTATCTGAGATGAGGATGGATACTCCAGCTTTTTTGCTGTGTCCGTGTGCATGGTATGTTTTTCCCAATCCTTTCACCTTTAGTCTATGGGTGTCTCTTTCTATGAGATGAGTCTCTTGCAGGCAGCATATTGTTGGATTTTTCTTTTTAATCCAATCTGCCAGTCTGTGTCTTTTGATTGATGAATTCAGGCCATTAACATTCAGGGTTATTATTGTGATATGATTTATATTCCCAGTCAATTGACTCATATTTGTTTTTGACATGATTTGGTTTCTCCTTTATTTGGCTATTCCTTTAGGCTAGTGCCTCCTGTTGCTGATTTGCATCGTTGTTTTTCATCTCTTCCTCATGGAATATTTTGCGGAGAATGTTCTGTAATGCTGGCTTTCTTTTTGTAAATTCCTTTAGCTTTTGTTTATCATGGAAGGATCTTATTTCATCGTCAAATTTGAAGGTAAGTTTTGCTGGGTATAAGATTCTTGGTTGGCATCCATTTTCTTTCAGGGCTTGGTATATGTTGTTCCAGGCCCTTCTAGCTTTTAGGGTCTGGATTGAAAAATCTGCTGATATTCTTATTGGTTTCCCTCTGAATGTAATTTGATTCTTTTCTCTCACGGCCTTTAAAATTCTCTCTTTATTTTGTATGTTAGGTATTTTCATAATAATGTGCCTTGGTGTGGGTCTGTTGTAATTTTGTATGTTTGGAGTTCTATAAGCCTCTTGTACTTGGTTTTCCATTTCATTCTTCAGATTTGGGAAATTTTCTGTTATTATTTCATTGAATAGATTGTTCATTCCTTTGGTTTGTTTCTCTAAGCCTTCCTCAATCCCAATAATTCTCAAATTTGGCCTTTTCATGATATCCCATAGTTCTTGGAGATTCTGTTCATGATTTCTTACCATCTTCTCTGTTTGTTCAGCTTTGTTTTCAAGGTTAAATATTTTGTCTTCAATATCTGAGGTTCTGTCTTCCAGGTGTTCTATCCTATTGGTTATGCTTTCTATGGAGTTTTTAACTTGGTTTATTGTTTCCTTCATTTCAAGTATTTCAGTTTGGTTTTTTTTTCAGTATCTCTAACTCTTTATTGAAATGATCTCTTGCTTCCCGTATTTGGTCTTTTAACTGTTGATTGGTGCGATCATTTAATGCCTGCATTTGCTCTTTCATCTCCTCCTTCAATGCCTGCATTTACTCTTTCATCTCCTCATTAGCTTCCCTGATCGTTTTAATTACGTATATTCTGAACTCCCTTTCTGACATTTCTTCTGCTGTGCTGTCATTGGGTTTTATTGATGTAGTATCTAGGTTTGTTTGGGACATTTTCTTCCCTTGTTTTCTCATAATGGTCAGTTGTCAGTGGGACCCTGAGATATTGCAGTTTTCCACTATTGGCTTATAGTGTCCCAGTAGATTTCCAGTGTATCACCTCCCAGCCTTCAGTAGCCTGATGTCTTGGAAGAATCTGATAAAGCAGCTCATCCGAAGAAAACTGCCCCTAGCCCCCTACTGGTTCCACGTTTTGGAACTGGCTCTGTGCGGAAATGCTCTCACTGTGGGCCTGCACCGTGCAGCTGGCCGTGTGGGAAGAGCCCACTGCTGGAGTGTGGAAGACTACCTTGGGAAGACTCAAGCTGCCCTGCCTGGCTCCGCTAAGCCACCTCTATCTGGGCCTGCCACCTGGGCTGAGCTTTACCCAGTGGGCAGACTCACCCGTGGCTCTATTTCAGTCTGAGTCTCTCTATGCCTCTCCCTCTTAGCTCCTGGGTTCTGGAGCAACTGGGGGTGCAGTCTCCCTCTAGGCCACCATCTTGGATCTCCCCATGAAGAGAGCCCGCAGCCAGAGTGGGCAGAGCCGCCTGAAGAGGTCTCCGGCTGCCCTGCCCTTATCCCTGAGGCTGCCTGCAGATCGAGGCTCTCCGCTGGTTCTTTGCAGGAGTACACTGCGCTGCAGCAGCTCCGGGACTCGGAGCGTGCTCTGTTCAGACAGGCTCTCACTAGCGGGCCAGTTCCTTTCCGAGAACCTGGAGAAGCTGGCTGTGTGGGCGGGGCCCACCACCGGAGTGTGCAGGGCTGCCTGTGGATGACTCTAGCTGCCCTGCCTGGCTCCGATAAGCCACCTCTATCTGGGCCTGCCACCCGGGCCGAGCTTTACCCAGTGGGCAGACTCACCCGTGGCTCCACTTCAGTCCGAGTCTCTCAATGCCTCCCCTTCTTAACTCCTGGGTTCTGGAGCAAATGGGGGTGCAGTCTCCCTCTAGGCTGCCATCTTGGATTGCCCCGTGAAGAGAGCCCGCAGCCGGAGTGGGCAGAGCCGCCTGAAGAGGTCTCCGGCTGCCCTGCCCTTATCCCTGAGGCTGCTTGCAGATCGAGGCTCTCCGCTGGTTCTTTGCAGGAGTACACTGCGCTGCAGCGGCTCCGGGACTCGGAGCCTGCTCTGTTCAGAAAGGCTCTCACTAGCGGACCAGTTCCGTTCCAAGAACCTGGAGAAGCTGACTCTGTTTTGTTTTTCTTTAATGCTGTATTTTTGAGCTCATAATTTTGATCTTGCATACCTAGGTTAATAATTTTTTTCTTTTTGATCAGTTCTATTTTTTATTCAACTAAAGTTTTAAACATCTGTTACATTGCAATGGAGATTCACCTATAAAGTTACAAGGCCTTTGATTTTGTGTTATTTGTATGTCGTGCTGTCTGGTGTCATGTCTTGTCTGCATCAAAACTGAGCACTCCTAAAATTAAAATTTAAAAATGGATCCAAATACTTTTATTCACGTGATTTAAAAAAGGTTCAATTTAATTGAGTAAACTAATAAAAGTGAAATGTCTTTAAAAATAACTTGCAAGTCTCTAGGTGGTCAAACTAATGGAATGTTGATGTTAAACAATGTCTAATATCAATTGTTTCTAGGACTTTTCTTCAACAGGAAAGAGACAGCAAATACTGTTCAGGACACCTGCCTGCTTTCTTGGTTTTTACAGAATAAGTAAATTAGAGTTAACATATATGGGATTACTTAAATGTGTTTGTAGAGACATCTGATTAATTTACAAAATTAAAATACACATTGTTAAATAACATCAAGTACTCTTAACTCCTTAAATTCCATGGAGTATCATACTTAAACATTATTGGTGTTTTCATAGGTTGGTAAATAAAAAGGGTTTAAACTTGCTTTGTGTCATCACTGAACTAAAAACAAGGTTACTAAGAGTTATGTCTTAACAAGTACAATTCTATATACAAAGGGTTCTAAAGGTTTCAACTGTGTTTCAATTAGAGTACTATAAACAACAAAATATTTAATCTTATTAAAAATAGAACAATTTATCTAAATTCAAAAATTTCATAAGAGTTGTTTCAGAATGTGAACAAAAAGGGGTCAACAGATAGAAAAGAGAAAATAAAAGGGTCTGGGTATGGAAATATATTTAGTAAAAGGAAAAAGAAAATATTTCTGGGTAAGAAAGTGCTTGTGTGATGAAATACATAAGGGTCTAAGTAAGTGCTAAGAAAGTCTATGTAAATAAAGGACAAGTTTCAACATGTAAACAGCCAAAGCTATTAAAGGTTTTTCCTAAGGTGAAATACTAATGTTCTGATATACACCAAAGTTTAATCTACATGGTAAAATGACATGGTAAAATGACAAGAATTTCTTAGAAACACTAATTTACTCTTAACTTTGTGTCTATTAAGTTTTATTCTTTAGAACAATTAGTCTTAAAAATTGGGGTTTATACAATTATGGTTAAACAACTGTTAGAGTATCATACTGTGTTACAGAGTCTACATTTTTCTTAAAAAAACAAACTAAATTTGGTAAGATAAAAGTGTCAAAGTAATTGTAAAATGGTCACTAGTTGTATATTAAATGTGTTCATATTTTTCAGGTATACAAGTTTTTAAAGCAGAAAATTTATCAAGCTGTGCTATTCTCCAGATTAAACTTGTCTGTAATGGTAATCTTAAACTTATAAAGAATAAATTTTAATTGGGGATTTATTTCTATCATTTAATATTCTATTATGGGACATATTATCAGTAAGGTATATGTAACATTGGTTACTTATTTCACTGAGATAAAAATTTAAATGTAAATATATATCTAAGAGTTAGTGACAGCCTGATTTGTTTAAAGGTTCATATTGTAGAAGGTAAAAGCATTTTGCTACACAAAAGAAAAGTTAAAAGCTCTCTCAGCCTTTCTTTGATTGATTCCTGTTTTGGATATAATGTTAGACTGTGTTACCTAATGTTTATATGGACTCAGAAATCAATATATATAAACTTCTTAAAATGACATTTAAGAAAGAGTATAATACATTATAGCAAAAATGGGACAACAATGACTAAGATTGGGGTCCCTGACTTCATGACTGTAGCATGCCTGGTGCCTGGAAGTGTTCCTATGTAGGAGCACAAGATGCCTAACTGCTGTGGCAGTAACCTCCCTGGGAAGGCTCTGTACAGGAGTCCTATCAGCTCTTACATTGATATCAAGCACACAGCTCTTGGGCAGAAAGAAATTGTTTTGCTAGATAACCAGTGTTTCATCAGTTCCCTTCTCTAGTTCCTGCCCACCTTACAGTAACTTTGGACAGTGGACTTCTTTGAAAACTACACAGAGTTCCTAACATTTCACTTTGCAGTTGTGAAAAAAAGTTATGTAGATGGTCTAGTCTCTGTAACTCTCCTGAAAACAAAAAATAATGCTTACATAGTCTTTAACTTAATAATAAAACATGTATAAATGTTGCTAACATAACTCTTTAGATCTACATTTCCATCAGAGAGCAGAGCTCCATCTGATCTCAGCTTAATCTTCAAAATCTGTGTTTATAAACCTTTATTTTCTAATACTCCTTTGACCCTCACTAAACTTAAAAATTTGGTCATGCTGGTCATAACAAAAGGGACAAAAAATTAGTTGTAGGATTAGAACACTTAAGATCTGTAAAGAGTCACGCCTTACCTGAGATAAGGCTCTGCCTCCCACCTTACTGCATATTAGAGTGACTCCAAAATAAGTCAGACTTCAGCTTATTTAAAGTTATAATCAAAAGATTGGTTTTTGTTGTAAAATTACTATGATCTCAAATAGGAAATATAATGTGGTTCTCAGTCAAAATTCAAGATAACTATTATACAAACAAACTATATTTTTACTCTTACTTATTTCATTTTATAAAACTGTTACCTATTAATGTTTTACAGAAGTAGCTGCTTCAAAAACATGCAACCTAGGTAACTTGTGATAATAAGCCATCACCTAACAAATAGTGGTAACAGATACCAAAACAAATAGTGGTAACTTCCAGAACTAATGCAGACTCCAGTTAGATAAAAGGGTAAATAACTGTAAAGTTATGGACATTAAAGTTAAAGCCCAGTACTCTTACTTTATGACTGGTGAGACTGGCTTGCTGGATGATTAAGATCAAACTTTGAGATTAAAATTAAATACAGAAGACAAGATAAACCAGTATTTGGATCTTTTGCCCTTAGTCAGCCTAAACCCAGGGAAAAAGAGGACTTCTCTAAGGAGCACTTAAGGTGTTAAAAACTGTAGGTGCCATCAATCCTAACAACAAAGTTTCATCTTTATTTACTCAGTTACAAAATTTGATCTTGGGCCGTTCTGCATCCTTTTATCCTGTACATATAAGAGCTCATACGTCTCTCCCTGGACCTATTGTTGAAGGAAATGCAAGGGCAGATGCTGCTACCCGCACAATTTGTTTTCTTTCTTCTCTTGACAGTGCTCGAGACTTTCATAATAAGTTTCATGTTAACTCCCAAACACTTCGTAAGCGCTTCTCTATTCCTCGAACAAAAGCGAGACAGATTGTCTTAGATTGTTCTCATTGTGTTCCATTTCATCATCTCCCTTCTTTTGGTGTTAACCCCCAAGACTTGCGACCTCTTACAATTTGGCAAATGGATGTAACTCATATTGCAGAGTTTGGTTTCCTAAAATATGTTCATGTCTCAGTAGATACTTTCTCTGGAATTATGCATGCCTCTGCTTTGGCAGGAGAAAAAGGTCATCATGTCATCTCCCATTGCCTAGAGGCTTGGGCCACCTGGGGCCTTCCATGCTCCTTAAAGACAGATAATGGGCCGGCGTACACTGGTCAACAATTCACCTCTTTCTTCTCCACTATGGGAGTGCAACTGACTCATGACTTACCTTACAACCCCCAAGGTCAGAAAATCGTGGAGAGAGCTCATAAAACGATTAAAGAACTTTAACAAAGACAAAAAGGGGGAATAGGAGCAAGCTGTACTCCTAAAGAGCGTTTGTCTTTGGCTCTCTTTACCATTAATTTTTTAACTTTGGATGCACATGATAATTCTGCGGCTGACAGACATTGTTCGCCGCCTGCCCCCCCCTTTTTCTATTTCTATTATCAAACAGTTCAGAAGTGATTTTAAATTGTTCTAATGATAATATTACCTGCCTGCTTTCAGAGTGTTGGAACAGTAGTGAATCTGTTGCTGTGATTGTAAAGGTACCCTCCTTTGTACCTGTCCCAGTGGAGGTCAATCCAGATAATTTTCCGTTGGTGCACCTCTTCAGAGAAAAGAGAGACTTTGGCATTACCGCAGCCATAATAACTGCTATTGCTGTCTCTGCTGCTGCAACCACTACCGCTGCTCTAGTCAGGACCAATCAAGTTCAAACAGCACAAACCATTAATCAAGTTATACAACAAACTGCACAGGTACTGGAATCCCAGGGCCGCATTAACAGACATATCCTATCAGGGATCTTGGCGGCGAATCAAAGGATAGATTTACTACAAGTACAATTGGATGAACTTTTCAACATTGCACAAGTTGGATACATTGGGAATCATAAACACATGTGTATAACACCAGTAAGATATGAAGAAGCAAAAAATCAAAGCCACTTGATTTCCGCCTTTCTTGCAGGCAATTGGTCCCTAGAAGCTGAAAAGATGATGACTCAACAATTATTGCAGATTGTGATTTTAAATGACACCCGTGTTGAGCCTGTTACTTTGAGCCAGTTCTCTAGCTGGCTCACCTCTGTCTTTAGTTATTTTAAAGAATGGGTTGGTGTGGGGATTTTTGGATGTTTGTTTTGCAGGCATTTGCCTTTGCCTTTGGTTTATTTGCAAGCTAAGAGTAAGTCAAGCACGTGAAAAGCGGTGCTAATTCAGGCTGTGTTAGCCATTGGACAAGGGGTGTCACCTTCTGTGTGGTTGGCTAATCTGACACGGGAATAAGTGACATTTTTAGTATATCTCTGTTAGAGTTAAAATTATCATTTACGCTAGGTGTCTGCAGGGTACTGCTATAATTACTATATACTTTTCTTTGAGGACTGTGTATTTGCATCCTGGGGATTTCTTGTACTAATTAAGGCTTCTATTGTCTTGTAATTTCCACTTTTGATCTTGAGCTATAACAATAATGTTAGAGGAGAGAACTGTTACTGTATGCCTTGTGTTCATTATGGTGCCCCTGTATTGTGCAGCATTGGCAAGTAGGGTGATGTGTTTTCCTACCTCAGGCCTTTGCAGTTGCGTAAGCTGGATAAGCTCCCCCTAGTATGGTTTTCCATACCGCTATGTCTTCATGGACACAGGATGCGAGGCAAAGCACTGCACTTGAGAGTTTTATTTTTAAACCTCAAGGAAGGCATGCCCTATTGCATGTGGGTTTGATGTCCACGTCCCACCCTACGAAAAAAGGCATTGGCTTAGGTGATATTAGGCCCAGAGAAGGCGCCACTCTGGGACTGATGTTCACTATTTGCCACTTTTGCACAGTAGGATAGGGCCTCTACCTTCACCTGTGTTCATAAAATAAAGAAGGGGGAGCTGTGGCGAGCCGCCTTGCCACCATGATAAGATGGCGCTGGTTTCCTGAAGTGCTTTCTAGGTAAACAAGCCCATATTTGGTTGTGCTAACTGTTGCAAATGGGAGCACCTATGAACATAGGCCAAGTGGCAGGAGTAGATTGGCTATTGCAAGAGTATAAAAGTGTATGAATTCGGCTCGAGAGGAAGAAGAAGAAAAACTATGGTTTTATAATATTAAGGTCCTTATTAAACTGCTGAAGGAAGATTCCTGTGTCGTGCTTTCTTGCGGGCGAGGGACACAACAATTTGATCCTGTAAATATTACATTATTTGGCCTCTACCTTGCTGGCATTGTAATATCATTTCTATGTATTCACTGCCTTTGTAACAGAACCTCAAAAACTGAGACTAGACAGGTCATGTTAACTCAGCTTATAATGGCAAAAAAGAAAAAGGGGAGAAATGAGGAGAATCCTGGTGTGTACTAGGCATGGATCCAAGGTATGGACTGGGTTTGAGCACAGAACACTGGGCTCTCTTCATGTTACATGAGAACACTCTATGATGATCCAATGCCTCTGGGGTCTTCCTGGTTCCCAGTAGAAGCCTGCTCTTCCCTGTAGTACAGTATTGTAAACATGTAACCTGAGCAGTGGCCTGGTATCTCATTTAAATGATCGGTTCTCACTTTATATATAAACTATTGCACTTCCTGAATAAATTGAGTCTGCATCACAGAACCTGGCTTGCTGTGTCTCAGTTAAGGGGCACCATCACATTCACTCCATTCCCGAGAGGCCAACCCACATCTGACAACACTTTCTGTTGGCCAGCCTAGTGCCAACCTGTCACAAAGCCCTGTGGAAAATTCAAACCAGTCCTCTTAGCAGCCCCAGGATGATGCCTATTAAAGGCCAGTGGATGATATAAGAGCCTAATGATGGCATGGGGAACACACCATCAAATGGCATAAATGCAGATTGGAAAATGCACCATGCTGAAAGGGCTATGATGAAAAGTTTCCAAGATGAATATTCAAAGAGGGAGAGCAAGGACATTTTGTTGGCACCCAATGCAGAAGGCTGTTGGTGATGAAAGCCTACTTCAATAAAGAGACATTCTGAAACTTTTAAGTCATCATCATCTACCCTCAAATTCCATGGCATGTCTTCCGGTTCAACATACTCTACAAATACAGGATGTACTACTTGCCAGTTTATTCTTAAGCAACCATCATTATAGACCCTAACTCCCCTTGCAAGGACCTCAAAGCCCTGGCAAACTCACAGCTCTTTCTTGGTGCTCTCAATGGACAGCTGATTATACATATGATGATTCATAGTTTTTCTTGCACAAGAACCAGGAGAAAAGGCTTTCTTTAAAACACAGCACTTATTCACGTGAACCTCAATTTAAATGAGTTGAATTTGGAATATGCAGCACCAAACCTAGATCTCAAAATAAAGACTGCATCACAACATCACAAAGGTAAACAGAAACAGCTCTGCTAAAAGGCAAAAGTGAAGACCAAAACTGAATATCAAAATAGGATTTGTTCAAGAATATCCGAATGTGGGTTCATACTGATTGAGCAGAGATCCTGTACCACAGGCATTTGCAAATTTTCAAATGCCTTTTATTTCTTGACTTGCTTCTGCCCACCACCAACCTGAACATGCCTAATGTCTCTGCTTTCCTCCTTTCAGTGTGAGTTCTTCCAATGAATGAATTTTTTTCTTCCCTTTCCCTGCAAAGCACACTCCAATAAACCTCAGTTCCATGGTAAACATGAGAAAAAGATATGCTTTTCCCACTTCTACAGTGCATTTCTTGAAGACATCCATCAAAATTAACAAGAGTCTCTACACATGCTCTGTTCCTTTTGACACTGGAGCTCTAATGATATAAGGAGAGTAGGTGGTATATTCCCACTTTCTCCTGAATGCTATCAGCACAAACTAACAAGGATTCAGTCCCAAATCCTACCATTCTTCCTCAAGTCATAAGCAAGCCCATACAAAATGAATTGATTAGGAAATCAGGGCCAGGGGTGACTGTCTTTTGTCTTCCCTTGTTGGTTTTCCAGTTCACCTTGTGGTTCCCATGCAAAGTGTTCCAGTGTGGAAGTCCCCTTCATTGGCAGTCTGGGAGTATGTCTTTGAAATTGACAAGGGCCAGTGAGGTGTTGTTTTGAATTTTGTGCCACTGCAAGCCGGTGCACATTGCCTATCAGTAGAATTTGCTGGAAAAATATGGTCATAGTGTACTCATCACTGAGATGTAACATCTGTACTAAGGACAGTTGAAAGATGTGAAGAAAGAAGTACTCTTATACAATGCAATTGACTGGGGATGCACTGTTCCCTTTGAGTGCAGCTCCCAGCTGAAAGGAGTCAATGGAAATTGCTTGCAGTTGAAACTGGTAGTTGTTGAACAGTGTTGATTCTGTTGAATAAGAGAGGAGAAAAAGAAAAAGGTTGAGAAGATAGGAGGTTTTGCACACACAGAAGTGTTTTCTCTTCAAATGTTTCACTCTCTTGGTGCAAGGGATTTGAACCCCTGCCTTTTTGCTTCACACACCATCAGATGGGATTTATCTTCAAAACAGGAACAGCTCATTTAAGGTACATGAATTGATACCCTCAGGTTCTGTGTCTTTGAAGTTCTATGCAAAAAAGTATGCCTAGATAAAGGCAATCAAAGACTAAGGAATTCTTGATTCTCATTTTCACAAAAATGTTGCAAATAAACTTTTTTGCATCTCAAGACCCATAGTCTAGTGGTGTGTCCTCAGGGAAAGAATTATCCCATCTTAACTTGAGGAGAAAACCAGTTGTAGCTGGTCCCCCAGCACAAAATTATAACAGTGATTCATGGAGGACAGGGCAAGAGGAAAGGCACGAGTATGTGGCTATGAGTATATGCTCAGGTTATTAGTATGAAAGGAGATTTTTGGGATCATTTGGCATTACATCCCCAGCCATTACATTCACAATGTAGTGACACCTTCCTTTTTTTTTTATTTCTCCTTTTGGCATTTTACTTTGGAAAATTATAACCAGCTGGGTTCTGTGCAAAATGCACAAGCCAGTACTTGTTCTGGATCTTGCCTATCATCTCAGGTAAGGGTGAGGTAGAGGATGTTGTTTATCCTGGGAAAGGCCAGTTTCCTTCAATGAGGGAATGCCTCATCAACATAGCCAGATGATGTCAGGAGGTATAAACAGGCAAAGTAAATGGTAATGGCTCTCGGTGTCTGGGTTCCCAGGACCCATATTTACTGGCAGAAAGGAAACATTCCTCATCCAATTTCAATCTTCCTCTCATTATATTTGTAGTTTTTACTCTCAAGATTTATTACAGTGAAAGAAGGGCTGAAATTCATATCCCTGATCTCTCAATGATTCAGTGGCATTCAGTTACACTCAGGACAATGCTTCTCTTGATTACCATTGCTCGTGTGACAATAGAGCAAAGTGGGAGTGCTCCTCTATCTAGGTGGAAAGTGCAGGCCTCCAGTAGCCATTCACAACCTTGTGAATGGCTCTGGGATTCCAGGGTCTGCTTGGAGAACAGTTGGTTTCTCTCCCCAAAGGGTTTTTCTGAGCCTTGATCAACATGGTGGTTGAGGAGTGGCTCTCATGACCTGTCACCCACACCACAGATTCCACCTGAGGTCACAGAGGAAAGGCCTGACAGCACGATGGCATCACTGTTCCCATGGCATCCAGAGAAGCTACAACTCCTAGCCACTTCAGACCAAGAGTGAAAATAAGCACAATTGCTAGGTGTTGCTGCACTCATTGGGCCTCACCAGGCATCATGACAGCAGGCAATTATTCCCCTCCAGTTCCAGTGGGATTGGTTGGGTGGAGGTGTGCTTGGAGATACATGGATCACCTAGCTGAGCACAGGTTCTAACACTATTTCCTTCTGAAACAAATCCTCCAGAACTGGGCATACTCGGAATATCCTAGTCAGGATAATAGCCTCGGGCCCTAGCAACCGCACGGAATCATGGCTGTTGAGAACTCCTGGCAGGTGGGCATGCAGTGGGCATTGTGTGTTAAGTGATGTTTGAATTGGGACACATCACACACAATCTTTCAGGTTGTTCCTTTTTGCCTAGAAAGTTTAGCCAGGTGACAGCTGGAACTTGAGAAGTGGGTCTTCTAGGTAAATTTGGATGCATCTTCTGAAAGGTTATATAGAGTCATAGGAGTCATTCACTCAGGGTATTTGACAGAGGATAAGATAGTGCTGATATGTCAGGAGAGATATTCTGTACTCACTACACCTTTAAGGTCACACCTCCTTGGCTGTGACCTTACAACTAAGCAGCACTCAGAAATTTAACTCATGGCAAATTCCAGGGTCACCTCAATTCACCTTGAGATGCAGAAATATCTGTCCTATCTGTGTTCACACATGTGCTCTTTCTCTTGACCTGTCGAGTGCCAACCTGGCACAAGTCTCTGTGGAAAATTCCCTCCAGTCCTCTCAGCAGCCCCGAGAAGGAATCCGACTACAAGGCAGTGGATGACATAAGAGCCTGCTGATGGCATGGGAAACACACCATCACATGGCATAACTCCAGATTGGAACATGCACCATTCTGAAAGGGCTATGATGAAAAGCTTCCAAGATAAATATTCAAAGAGGGAGGATGAGCACATTTTGTTGGAAACAAATGCAGAAGGCTGTTGGTGATGAAAGCCTACTTCAATGAAGAGACATTCTAAACCTTTTCAGCCATGTGGTCTACCCTCAAATTCCACAACATGTCTTCAGGTTCAACATACTCTACAAATACAGGAAGTAGTATGTGCCAGTTCCTTCTGTAAGCAACCATCTTTACAGATCCTAACTCCTATTGCAAGGACCTCAAGGTTCTTGCCAACTCGTGACTCTGTCTTGTTGCTCTCAAGGGACAACTGATTATGCAGATGCTGATTCATAGTTTATCTGGCACAAGAACCAGGAGAAAAGGCTTTCTTTAAAACACAGCACTTATGCCCATGAACCCTAATTTAAATGAGTTGAATTCGGAATATGCAGCACTGAACACAGCTCTTGAAATAAATACTGCAAACCACATCACAAATGTAAACAGAAAGAGCTCTGCTAAAAGGTAAAAGTGAAGACCAAAATGGAATATAAAAACAGGAGTGGTTCAAGATTATCAGAATGTGAGATCATACTGACTGAGCAGGGATCTTGTACTGCAGGCATTTGCAAATTTTTAAATGCTTTTTATTTCTTGACTTGCTTGTACCCACCACCAACCTGCAGCATGTCTAATGTCTCTGGTTTCCTCCTTTCGGTGTGAATTCTTGCAATGAATGGATTTTTTTTCTTTCCTTTCCCTGCAAAGCACACTCCAATAAGCCTCAGTTCCATGGTAAACATGAGAACAACATATGCTTTTCCCACTTCTACAGTGCATCTCTTGAAAATTAACGAGTCTCTTCATGTGAAAATTAACAGTGCATTCATGAAAATGAACAAGAGTCTCTACTTCTGCCCCATTCCTTTTAACACTGGAGATCCAATGATAGTGGGAGAGTAGGTGGTAAATTCCCCCTTTCTCCTGAATGCTATCAGCACAAACTAACAAGGATTCAGGCCCAAATCCTACCATTTTTCCTGAAGTCATATGCAAGTCAATATGAAATTAAGCTGACTAGAAATCAGGGCCAGGGGTGGCTGTCTTTTGTCTTCCCTTGATGGTTTTCCAGTTCACCTTGTGGTTCACATGCAAAGTGCTTCGGTATGAAAGTCCCCTTCATTGGCTTCTGGGAGTGTGTCCAAGAAGCCTTGAAATTGGCAAGGGCCAGTGAGGTGTTATTTTGAATTCTGTGCCACTGCAAGTCAGTGCACATTGCCTATCAGAGGAATTGCTGCAAAAAGATGGTCATAGCATATTCATTACTGAGATGTAATGTCTGAACTAACAAGAGTTGAAAAATGTGAAGAACGAAAGAACTCTTAAACAATGCAATTGACTGGGGATGCACTGCTCCCTTTGAGTGCAGCTCCCAGCTGAAGGGAGTCAATGGAAATTGTTTGCAGGTGAAACTGGTAGTTGTTGACCAGTGTTTATTCCATTGAATGAGAGTGGAGAAGAAGAAAAAATGTTGAGAGGATAGGAGATTTGCACACTCAGAAGTGTTTTCTCTTCAATTCTTCCACTCCCTTGGTGCTAGGGATTTGAAACCTTGCCTTTCTGCTTCCAAAGCCAGTGCCCTACCAAATGGGCTACATTGTCAACGGAGGAACAGCTCCTTTAAGGTACATGAATTGATCCCCTCAGGTTCTGCATCTGTGAAGTTCTATGCAGAAAATGATAATATTACTCAACCATGAAGAATAATAAAATTATAGCATTCACATTTAAATGCATGGAGTTGGAGAATATCATGCTAAGTGAAATAAACCAATTTCAAAAAAAAAAAAAGGCCAAATATTTTCTCTGATAAATGGATGATACATAATAGGGGATGCCAGGGATGTTAAGAGAAAATTGGAGAAACTTTGGTTTGCGTAGAGAGAAATGAGGTGAGGCAAGGGGGTGGAGGAAGAAAAGATAGTGAAATGAGACAAATGAGACAAATGTCATTACCATGTGTACATGCATGATTACATGAATGGTGTGAATCTACATCATGTACAGACATAGAAATAAAAAGTTGTTCTGCATTTGTGTACAATGAATCAAAATGCAGACTGTAAAAATAAAGATAAATAAAATTTTAAAATAAATAAATGAATTGTATATGTCCTTCTGATTCAGTTTGGGTAGGTCATATGTCTCTAGAAATTTGTCAATGTCTTCAAGACTTTCTATTTTATTGGAGTGTAAATTTTAAAATAGTTTCTAATTGTCTTCTGTATTTCAGTTGTGTTCATCCTGATATTTCCATTTTCAGCAAAAATTTTAATTTGAGTTTTCTTTCTCATTCTCTTCATTAGTGTGGCTAGGGGTTTATCAATTTTATTTATTTTTTCAAAAAAATAACCTTTTGTTTTGCCAATGTTTTGAATTGTTTCTATGTTTCAATTTTATTGATTTTTAGCTCTGATTTTATTTCCTGTCTTCTACTGTTTTTCATGTTGATTTGTTCCTCTTTTTCTATAACTTTGAGATGTAATGTGTGGTCATTTATTTGTTAACTCTATTATTTTAAATAGTGAGCTCAATTCAATGATCCTTTTAGCACTGCCTTCATACTGTCCCAAAGATTTTAATACATTGTTTGATATTCTCATTTACCTCTACTTTTTAAATTTTCATCCCTGATTTCTTCTGATATCCATTCATTATTCATTAGCATATTATTTAGTCCCCAGGTGTTAGAGAAACTTTTATTTTTTCTTGTTTTATAATCAATTTCTAAATTTATTCCATTAAGACCTGATAGATTGCAGGGCATTTTCTCTATATATTTTTTGTATTTGCTAAGAGTTGCTTTGTGGCACAAGATAAGACCTATTTAAAGGAGGATCTATGTGCTGCTTAGAAGAGAGTATATTTACTCATTGATGGATGAAATATTCTATGTGTCCATTAAATCTAAATTACTGATTGTATCATTTCATTACAGTTCTATAGTTCTCTGTTTAATTCTTGTTTGGAAGATCTGTCCAGTAGTGAGACAGGTATGTTGAAGTCACCTATTATTATTGTGTTGTGGTCTATTTGCTTCTTGAAATTGAGAAGGGTTTGTTTGATGTATATAGATGCTTCATTATTTGGGGCATAAATATTTATTACTGTATGACTTGCTGATATCTGATTTTCTTAAGCTTTGTGAAATATCCCTAGTCCCTTCTGATTAATGTTAGCTTAAAGTCCACTTTATCTGATATTGAAGATTGAAACACATGCTTGTTTATACAACACATATGAGTTATAAGTTTTTTCCCAACATTTCACCTTCAGGTTTTGGATGTCTTTGCTTATGAGGTGAGTCTCTTGGAGACAGCATGTTGTTGGATCTTGTTTTATAACCCAATCTGACAGTCCATGTCTTTTGATTAATGAGTTTAGGCCACTAACATTCAAAGTTATTATTGAGAAAAGATTTGTGTTCCTAGTCATTTTGGTTTATTTCTGGTTTTTAATTTGACTTAGTCTCTCCTTTGATTAACTAATCCTTTAGTTTAGTCCTCCCTTTCTGGTTTTCACTTTTTAAAAATTTTATCCTCATAGAATATTTTGTTCAGAACATTCTGTAGTGCAGATTTTGTAGTTGTTGATTGTTTTGACTTTTGTTTATCATGGAAGATTTTATTTCATTTTCAAATCCAAAGTTTAATTTTGCCAGATATAACATTCTTTGTTGACATCCATTTTCTTTCAGAGCTTGATATATATTATTCCAGAACCTCCTGACTTTCAGGGTCTGGGTTGAGAAATTCAACTGAAATCTAAATTTGTTTTCCCCTATACATAATTTGATTTATTTTCTGTCACAGCCTTTAAAATTCTATCTTTATTCTGTATGTTAGTCATTCTCATGATATTGTGACTTGGTGTGGGTCTGTTGTAATTTTGTACATTTGGGTCCTATAAGTCTCTTTATTTTTCATTTCATTCTTTAAGTTTGAGGGATTTTCTGAGAAGATTGTTCATTTCTTTAACTTGTATCTCCATGACTTTATCTATCCTGATAAATTTTAAATTTGGTCTTTTCATGTTATCTCATAATTCTTGGAAGTTCCATTCATGGTTTCTTACTGCATTTCCCACTTTATTGTCAAGTCTATACATTTTGTTTTCATAACCTGTCTTCCTAGTGGTCTAGTGTGTTGGTGATACTTTCCAGTGAATTTCTAATTTGGTTTGTTGATTCCTTCATTTCAAGGAATTCCAATTGATTTCTTTTCAGAATCTCTAGTTTTTTTATCAAAATAATATTTCACCTTCTTGAATTATTACTGATTTCACTGCTTCCATCATTCTTTATGTTATGAATCAGTTTAACTGTGTATATTCTAAATTCCTTCCCTGGCATTTTTTCTATGGTTTTGTCAATAAAATCTATTATTGGAGCATCTTGGTTTGTTCGATGCACTTTGTCCCCTTGTTTTGTTCATGTTGTTTTTGTGTCTTCCCATCTAGCAGTAGGAGCTGAAGGAGCACTTTGTAGACTTACAGTGTCTCTGAAGGTTTCCAGTATGTTGCCTTTTTATTTATTTATTTATTTATTTATTTATTTATTTTATTGCTGGGGATTGAACCCAGGGCCTTGTTCTTGCGAGGCAGGCACTCTACCAACTGAGCTATCTCCCCAGCCCCAGTATGTTGCCTTTAATGGGGAAACCAATATTAATAGCACTCAATTCAAACAGTATACATCCTTAAATCAAACAGCTCTCATTAACACTTCTACAGCTTTGTTATAATAGACAAATAATGAGTTCAATTATTGTTTGCAATATGAACAGTATGTTTGCTAAAAGGATTCACAATTTCAAATGGTGGACAAAGAACATAAGTGGTGTAGAATGTGATCTTCAGGAAGAAGTAGAAGAGAAGAAACAAGTAAGAAATTATAGAAAGAATGAAAGAGGAATTAATAGAGGTTGGGTAATAGCAAGAGAATAGAGAGAAAGAGTACAGGGTGACAGACATGTGAGAGGAAAAATATGTCCAAAATAAAAGAAAAAGAAAAAAGTAAAAATATAAAAATACACAAAACTGTAATATACTATTCAAACCTCCCTGTCCTCAATACACTGATGCATGAAGAGTACTTGGTTTCAAAAATTAGAAATGTGTGAGAGAGAAAAATCTTGATGGAAAATTGATAATTTTTTCCATTGGCATTCAAAAGTTTCTCAGCTTTCTTTCTCAGTCAATGAGTGGGGTTGTCAAGAATTTGATGGTACCTCTGGTCTGGAGGGTGCCAAACCAGCTGGCTGGGCAAGCTGATAACAAGATGCCCTCACTCTCTATCCCAACCTCCTGATTCACTGAGGTCAACCCCATTTATCCTTGCCCACCTCAGGACTCATGGAGCTGGGGAGAACCTGGCTCTCTCCAGTCTCTCCTACCTGCACTCCCCCCAGGGTAAAGAACTTCCAGTCTCTGACACTCCACAGGATTGCTAGGGCCAGACCCTGGAGACCCAGCTGAAAACTCACAGATGTGGGCTTCAGACTCCCCAAGCTCCTCCATGCTGTAGTCCCAATATCCCCATGTTGTTCCAGTTAGTAACTAGAGAGACTAGGAGCAATGTGCTCACACAAAGGAATGACCACATGAAGAATCAACAAGATGGCAGCTACTATCACACCGAGCAGGAAGTCCTCAGGTGCAACCAAACCTGTAGGCACATTGATAATGAACCTTCAGGTCCTAACTTGTATCTCCAGATGGTGGTGGCTATCCTAAGAGGGCAGAGATAGTGGCAAATGTGGAGACACTCTGATTTTGGATCATAAGATCCTGACTGGTGTCCCAAGGTGGAGTAAGACACATACAAACAAACCTGCAGTCACCTTGACAATAGACCTTTAGGTCCCAGCCACAGGGCTATGGTGGCACTGGTGGTGGTGGCACTGGTGGTAGTAGCAGTGGCAGCAGCTGCTGCCATAGCTTTAAAATGTTTCATACTGTAAGAAGTATGAACATTTAATTATTAATATTCTATTTTTACTAACAGTTCTAAAGACTGAGTAAAATAGAAATTAAGATACTCATTATTAAATGTGTGAAAGTTGATTAATATCTTGATAATATAGACAGGAGGACAAATTTTGAGACTGATAAAAAGACATTTAATATAATGGATTAAATATTATAACTTCCTACAATTAATGTTCAGTGGGTAAGTCCTTCAATGTTTTTTGATATGCTATAGTTCATTTTGAATTTCAGTTCAGAAAATATTTGTTAAGTATACATATTTAAGGTTTTGTGTTTTGTAAAGAAAAAGTGACAATTTGAGCTCCTGTGGGGATTTGAAAATCAAAAACCACTTGGGGTTGGGTTTGTGACTCAGTGGTAGAGCACTTAGCCTAGCGTTTTTGAGGCACTGGGTTCAATTATCAGTAGCACATATAAATAAATGAATAAAATTAAGGTCTATGAACATCCAAAAAACATTTTTTTGAAAATGTGGGACATCATAGGACGTATTTCTGCATATGTGCACACAGCCCAATTGTTAGAGAGGGATGAACTGAGTTAGAGTCTACTGTCCTGGGCAAAAGAAAAAACTAACTTAGGTTATTTATTCTAGTTTTTATCTTTTCTCACTTTTCAGAAATTTTGATCATTTGAAAAAATTCTTGATCTTATGAAATGAATCACATGAAATCAAATATTTATTTTTCTATCATTCTTTCCTTTTCACTTATTTTATTTAGAAGCACTAACAGAAAAGAATTTCAAAAAGTATAGTGTGGGTATGAAGGTGTATTTATAATTCTAAAGACAAAAACAAGAACAAGTCAGCAGATGGCTCTGCTTCCAGCAAGTGGTAGTTACTTTATTCACCCTGTTCTTCACTAGGGTACTTAGATTGTGGAAATCACCAGCCAGCAAAGAGAAAACCCTTTTTTGACTCATCCCCAATTCCAGCTAAAATATACTAGGAACTCTATAGTTGCAGTCCAAAGTGGATTTGTGAGTGGTACAAATAAATAGAGTTCTCCACTTACTTTGTAGATAGATTTTTTTGTTGCTTACATAATCATCTTGTAAATATTCTTTTAGGCACAATTCTGGGATCAAAGTATCAGAAATAAGACATGGATCCCACCATGCTGCACAGTGTGATCAAGGCACATACTAGGAGCTTGGCACAAAAGTTGGCATACAGACATAGTATAAGTAGAGAACATAATAGAAACTTAAAACTAAGTGCTAAGCAGCACATTCATAGTCTATAAGTTCATGAAGACACAAGTAACCATAGTATATTTTGTTAGTTGGACACTGCTAATATATCAGGGATAGAGATATTTATTAAGAGATGGTTTCATGTTGATTTATAAGTTTAAAGAGGAAAAAATCAGGTAATGTAGGTGTTTGTAACATAAACCATTGATATTTTTCTGCTTTCAGTGCCCTTTTAGCAGATATTTAAATTGTAATTAATTACAACCAGTAAAATGAAGAAATGGGCAAAGATTATTCTCTGAGAAAAACCACATAAAAATGCTACCAAAACTTCCACTCCTGTTCAAATGTTTATGCCTGACCCAAAGACTACTTCTTTGGAACCATTGTTCTAGGTCTGATTGTTTTGTAAAAAGCAGTTTTGTGATTTTTTTGGATATCGCTTGATATATTTATGCAGCCCATTTTCAGTTTTGTCTAAAACATAATTCTGGGAAAGACTCAAATCTTTGATAACTCCTCTGTGAAGTCTTTCTGAACTCTTGTCTTCCTCCCAGCACTCATCCCATCTTCCTATTTTACCACCTATATTCTGAAAGAAAACTTCATAACTCCTAAACTCCTTAATATTTGAACTATCTTTTGACTTTTAGGCTTCTATTATATTTATGTTCAACTACAGTGCTTTCAGTAAAGAAGAACAGCAGTTAATATGTGCCTGTTTAATTTAGAGGATTTCTGTTTTGCTTTTTGTTTGTTAACAGTGAAATGTAAAAGAGGTTACTACTCGATAGTCAAAAGATTCCTTTAAAATTCCATGCCTTTTAAATATTTTTATATCATGTTATTGATATTATACCAATGTTGACAGTAGCAGGTGAAAAGATTAAAAATTGAAAAATAAATTTCCATATAATACTAAGTACAAAATTTGTTTTATTTTAGTGGGTATGAAGGTGTATCTATAATTCTAAAGAAAGAAAACAAGAGCAAGTCAGCAGATGGCTCTGCTTCCAGCCATCTTTAAAAGTCAGCACTGTTCATGTTAGCACTATTTGTTGTATATATTCTATCTAAAGCTTCTATGTTAAGGCTTGGGTTTACTTTTGTTTGAAATGGGAAGTATGTTAAATTTGATTTCTTCAAAATGTGAATGTTAAGATTAGATTTTTACAGCAGAGGTAGAAGCTTGCATAAAACACTTGTGATATGTTAAGGCAGACCTAAGACTATAGCTGTTTTTCAATGTGATTGCTTTAGTTTTTCTAAACTAAGTGAGGTTTTGGGGCTGGGGCTGTAGATCAGTGGTAGAGCACTTGCCTAGCATGTGTGAGGCACTGGGTTCAATCCTGAGCACTGCATAAAAATAAATAAATAAAATAAAAGCATGTTGTCCATCTACAACTAAAAAACAATTTTAAAATAAGTGAGGTTTTGTATGGCAAAACAACAAAATTATCCAGAAAAGTCATATTCAAATTGAATTTTTAAGTTGAAGTACAGAGCCACAGTCATATTTATTTGATTTAACTACAGGCAGTATTTTCCAAAACAAGTATTTGGCAAAGTTCTGCTAAACAATATATGTAAAAAAATTTTGTAAACTCAATAATAAAAAAGACATATAACCCATTTTTTAGAAGGGCAAAAGATTTGAAGACCGTTCACAAATGAAGATACACAAAGTACCAGTAAGAATAAGAAAGAAATTAGTCATCAGGGAAATTCAAATTAATATCTTAGTGACATATTGTTACACATCTAATAAACTGACTAAAATACAAAAGACTAACAACCTCATGTTGGCAAGATTATGGAGCAACTGCAACTGGAAATCTCCTGTGGTATTTCTGAGAATATAAAATGGTACCAAAATTTTGGAAAACAAGAGGGCATTTTTTTAATTTTTGTTTGTGAAGTTAAATGTTGACATCAAATCTGAGTTCCTTCAATTCCACTCTGATGTTTTACCAAAGAGAAATGAAAATAAAGGTAACAAAGATAACATTTAGTGACATTTTATTCACAATAGATAAAACCATAGTTTGAAATCTACCAATAGGATAATAAATATACTATGCTAAATTACATTGAATAATACATTGAATAATATTTAGTAAAGTCCTTAATGCATTACAGACAATTGAAACAGAAATTAATAACAAAGCATGATAACTAAAGCATATCTTCAATAAAAAATATAAACTCTGGTGTCTTTTGTATAAAATTCTGGCAGTTAAATAATCATTGAGAAAATATCAAAATAGTGATTCCTTCTGGAGTGATGGAGTTAAAATTGGCTAATGTAAAAAGTGGGATGGATTTGAATGCTTGTCAAGCATGAAGATACAGCCATGGGACAGGGCTGCATAAGAAAGTATTTTCCAGTGGTTGTGGTGATGTATGTCTATAATCCTAGTAGCTCCAGGTTTTGAGGCAGGAGGATCATATTTTTGAAGCCTGCCTCAGCAACTTAGTGAGGCTGTAAGCAACTTAGTGAGACCCTGTCTCCATATAAAAAATAGAAGGACTGGAGATGTGCCTTAGAAATTAAGAACACCCTTGGGTTCAATCCCTAGTACAAAAAAAAAAAAAAAAAAAAAAAAGAAAAGAAAGAAAGTAAAGAAAGGACATCCATCACAACCTAAAACTTTCCACAGTATTATGACAAGCAGCCATCATCCAAAAGGGAAGAAGTTCAAGGGAAGTCATGTAGAAGAAAGAGTCAGAGAAGGTGTCTCTGAGAATTATTTGCCCAGGTGAAGCAACTAGTAGAACGGCAGGGGTTAGAGAGATCCAAATGGGAGCAGTACCTTGGGGATCTCTTAACCACACACTCTTTTCTTTGAACATCAGATGCTAGGTGACCAAAGCAGGTGGGATGTGAGTGGTTAAAATTTTGGCTTCTTGGACCTATTTTTTAAAATAATCAGGTGTGAATGAATTTGGATTTGGCATTCATGAGTTTTGACCTAATAGTTCTGTCTGTAGTGAAGACATAATCCAAGAACAAATACATGGAACCCATCCTTGCTAGTTTAAATAATAACTGACAAGGAGCAAAAGAGAAGTTTTTGGACTTGGATAATTATGTATATTTTGGTCAAAGTTTAGAGTTCACAAATGAATTAATTTGCTAAACCTTGGTGAATATGTACTTCAGATTTGAATATTTGTGCATTTCTTTGTGTAATTTTTATAGCAAGAGAAAAATTCTAAAGAAATATTGAATAAATATGCCACAGTTTCTTTATCCATTCATCAACTGAAGGGCATCTAGGTTGGTTCTACAATCTGGCTATGGTGAATTGAGCAGCAATGAACATTGATGAGGCTGTATCTCTGTAGTATGCTGATTTTAAGTCCTTTGGGTATAGGCCAAGGAGTGGGATAGCTGGGTCAAATGGTGTTTCCATTCCAAGCTTTCTGAGGAATCTCCACACTGCTTTCCAGAGTGGCTGCACTAATTTGCAACCCCACCAGCAATGTATGAGTGTTCCTTTTTCACCACATCCTCGCCAACACCTATTGTTGTTTGTGTTCTTGATAATCGCCATTCTAATTGGGGTGAGATGAAATCGTAGGGTAGTTTTGATTTGCATATCCCTTATATATTAAAAATGTTGAACATTTTTTCATATATCTGTTGATTGCTTGTACATCTTCTTCTGTGAAGTGTCTGTTCATTTCCTTAGCCCATTTGTTGATTGGATTATTTGTATTCTTCATGCAGAGTTTTTTGAGTTCTTTATAGATTCTGGAAATTAGCGCTCTATGTGGCATATTTATACAATGGAATATTACTCCGCAATGAAGAATGATAAAATTATGGCATTTGTAGGCAAATGGACGAAATTGGAGAATATCATGCTAAGTGAGATAAGCCAATCTCAAAAAACTAAAGGACGAATGATCTTGCTGATAAGCGGATGAGGACATATAATAGGGGTTGGGAGGGGTTAGCATTAGGTTTAGGGTTAGGTTTAGAGTTAGGCTAAGGAGAGCGGTAAGAATGAAGGAAAGAAGGACTGTATAGAGGGAAAAGAGGGGTGGGAGGGGTGGGGGGGAAGGGAAAAAAATAAACATCATTACCCTATGTAAATGTTAAAAATAAATAAATAAACAAAAAAATAAAAAAAATAAAAAGAAATTAAGAGAAATAATTCAAGAGAAAGTAACAATTGGAGGGCAAAGAAAATCCAACATATGGATTATAAGTGCCCCCCGCCCCAAAGAAATCCAGTGAACAGAGTAAATACTAAAAACATAATTCAGGAAAACTTTCCTGAAACAAAAAGAAGTAATAATTTCAATTGCGAACTGATGAAGACCCCATGTATATAATAATATTTACCCAGAACAATCAACACCAATACATTTTTGTAAAATTGTTAGATTTCAAAGTAAAAGGGCTTCATACTCTTCAGATAGACTGCACTTTCTCTTTTCCTTCCAATAAGTAATCCTTTTTTTCTAAACAAATCTGTGACTCAAAAAAAAAAAAAGAAAAAAAAAGAAAGGAAGGAAGAAAGAAAGAAAATTCTTTATAGGCATCTAAGCAAACAGACCATGTGGTTTTACTAGACAAACACAGTTAGACACAGTTAGATTGCAATCAGATTTGTCAACACTTAGACCAAATGGAGTAACACATTTAAGTCATTCAAAGAAAGAAAATGCAAGCCAAAGATTTTATATTCAACAAAACTGACCTTCAGGTATAAAAAACACAGACAAACATCAGCATGCAAACATTCAGGGAAAATTGCTCTCACTTTCTCACCCCAAGGAATCTACTAGAGAAGGAGCTTTAGACAAGCAAAAAGGATGCAGTCATCGGCATAAAGACTGGCATAAAGACCATTCCTGGGGTTGGGGAGATAGCTCAGTTGGTAGAGTGCTTGCCTTGTAAGCCCAAGGCCCTGGGTTCGATCCCCAGCACCCCTCACCCCCCAAAATAAAAGACCACTCCTGAGCATTCAGCAGATAATTACTCATAGGACCAAGATAAATAAGGGTTAAAAGGAAGTGCACTTTAGGTAATGACTGTCTGACAATGTCAATACAGTGCAACTATTAAAACCAGGGACAGAGCTCAGTGGTAGCAAGGTACATGTGAGTCCCTGGGTTCAATCCCCAGTGCCCACTTCAAAAAAGAAAAAAAAAGAAATATTGAACTGTAGTTAGTGATAGACATACTGCAATATTTAAAGGAATATGAAATGCTTTTTACAATTCATGGTTAAATGCCAAAAATGAAATGAATGAATCAGTTGAAGACCAGATACTTGGATTTATATTCACAAGCAAGTATCATGAAATAGTAATGTTAGAATCTAGGTTGGGGTATGCCTAGATTTACACTAAAGACAAAGGGCATATGTTGTACACAAGGGTGCAAAGTGTTAACAATTCAGATACTGTGAGAAAGAACTGTAACAAATTACCTCAGAACATACTGTTTGAAAACTAAATATCTCATAAAGTTAATTATAAAACTAATTCAAATTTTATATTTCAAAATGTGTATGATGAAGCATTAAAAATTACTGTGTGTAGAATTGACTGGGGGACCAGTAATGACACAATGCTGTTGAACTAAAAATATTATAGTCTTATATTTCTTACCAACTGTAAGCTATAGTTTTATAAAAACTTTGTTCTATAATTCTTGATATAACTAACTGATCTGTGAGATTTTTCTGTTATGGAGAAAGTTCATTTCTCCTTCTTGTTATTTTTCAAATATCAGGAAGGGAAGAATATTTTAACAAATCCATTCTGCACAATGAGAATTTAGTCACTAGAAAGAGTAAGTGCTCAGGAGTTTTCAAGATGGTGGACTAGAGGGCAGCTGCATTTCATGTTGCTCCTGGACGCAGGATTCAAAAGAGGAGATAGTGAGAGAATTGGGACCAACTCAAAGCTGCCGGGTGAGTCTCTCCCATTGGGGAGGTGTCCGGGATGGGATGGTAGTCCTGGAACAAAGGGAACTTTGTGAAGTAGAGTTGCCCAATGAGATGCCCCTCCCCCTGTTGGAGTGGTAAACATGGACAACTGAAAACATCGTAGAAGTGGCTGCTCAGAACAGTGTTTGGACTCGGAGCAACCACTGAGGCTCTGGGCGGCTGCCTGAGGAGGAGCTGCGTGGCGAGCTGCTTGGACACAGAGTGACCACTCCTGAACACCAGGGGACTACCCAGAGGAAGAGGAGGAGCGAGGCAGGTTGCTTGGTCTAGAAGTGACTGCAACAGAGCTCCAGGTGGCTGCTCAGAGGAGGAGGTGAGTGGTGAGTTGTTTGGACTCAAAATGACCATTCCTGAACACCAGTGGCCTGCCTGAAGGAGGAGCGTGGTGGGTCGCTTGGTCTCTGAGTGACTGCTCCTGAACACCTGGGGGACCACCCCAAGGAGGAGGAGGAACAGTGCGGGTCACTTGGACTCGGAGTGACTGCCTAGGGCTACGGGCCATTGGTGGGAGGAGGAGATGCAAAGTGAGTTGCTTGGACTCCTAGTGACTGCGTCAGAAAACGGGTGGCTGTCTGGAGCAAGAGGTGTGTGATGGGTCTCTGGGACTCGGAGCTATTGCACGGGGCTCCAGGTGGCGGCTCAGAGGAGGAGTCGCATAGGCAGGTGATTAGGTGTACAGCAGGGACCCAGGATCTAGGCAGCTTCTTGGTGGAAGAGCCGCACAGAGACACGCTTAGGGGCAGAGCGAAGGTTCCAGGACTGCGAGCAGATTCTCTGAGAAGAGGCAGCCTAAAGAGACTCGTCTGCCAAGAGTGAGGCTCCCAGGCCCAGGAGGTAGGACTGGGCCCCTGGGAATGCTGCAGAGGAAGGCAGCCCAGCCCAGGTGACAGTTGTAGTTTGAGGGGGACGTCTAGGAGGGGAACTGACCAGCAAGACCTACCCACCCGGTGAGTCTTCCCCGCCGGATGAGGTTTTCCCATAAGGACGGTAAAACCAGAGACACAGGCACAAACAGGCCTTGCTTCAGTCCGCAGCCTAGTTCCCCTTTGGATGACCATTGGTCAACAAGTGGAGGCACCTCTGCCCACTATCAGGGAATATACCTCACCTGAGGGTCACCACCCATAGAGAGGCAGCTTCCAAGTGGAGCACGGCATTATCAACTTTCTCCAAGACTGCAGGCTACTGAAGGATAAGAGGGGATATACTAGCAATCTTCAGGGACATTATAAGTCAATAGAGGAAATCTGCAATATCTTAACGATCCACTGATTCCTGAACAATATGAGAAAACAAGGGAAGAAAATGCCCCCCAAAAATCTAGATGTTACATAAATAAAATCCAACGACAGCATGGCAGAAGAAATGATAGAAAGGGAGTTCAGAATGTACATAATTAAAATGATTAGGGAAGCAAACGATGAGATGAAAGAGCAAATGCAGGCATTGAATGATTACATGAAAGAGCAAATGCAGGCATTGAATGATTGCACCAATTGACAGTTAAAAGAGCAAATACAGGAAGCAAAAGATGATTTCAATAAAGAGTAAGAGATATTGAAAAAAACCAAACAGAAATTCTTGAAATGAAGGAAACAATAAACCAAATTAAGAACTCCATAGAAAGCATAACCAATAGGATAGAACAACTGGAAGACAGAACCTGAGATATTGAAGAAAAAATATTTAACCTTGAAAATAAAGTTGAACAAACAGAGAAGATGGTAAGAAATCATGAACAGAATCTCCAAGAACTATGGGATATCATGAAAAGGCCAAATTTGAGAATTATTGGGATTGAGGAAGGCTTAGAGAAACAAACCAAAGAAATGAACAATCTATTCAATGTAATAATATCAGAAAATTTCCCAAATCTGAAGAATGAAATGGAAAATCAAGTTGAAGAGGCTTATAGGACTCCAAATACACAAAATACAACAGACCCACACCAAGGCACAGTGTAATGAAAATACCTAACATACAAAATAAAGACAGAATTTTAAAGGCTGTCAGAGAGAAGAACAAATTACATTCAGGGGGAAACCAATACGGATATCAGCAGATTTTTCAATCCAGACCCTAAAAGCTAGAAGGCCTGGAACAACATTTTTCAAACTCTGAAAGAAAACGGATGCCAACCAAGAACTTACACCCAGCAAAACTTAACTTCAAATTCGATGATGAAATAAAATCATTCCATGATAAAGAAAAGCTAAAAGAATTTACAAAAAGAAAGCCAGCATTACAGAACATTCTCAGCAAAATATTCCATGAGGAAGAGATAAAAAACAAAGAGGCAAATCAGCAAAGGGAGGAAATATCCAAAAGGAACTGTCAAATAAAGGAGGAACCAAGGTGTGTCAAAAAAATAAATTAATTAATAAAATTTAAAAAAAACAACCAAACGACCAGGAATACAAATCATATCTCAATAATAACCCTGAATGTTAATGGACTGAATTCATCAATCAAAAGACATAGACTGGCAGATTGGATTAAAAAGAAAGATCCAACAATATGTTGCCTGCAAGAGACTCACCTCATAGAAAGAGATACCCATAGACTAAAGGGGAAAGGATGGGGGAAAATATACCATGAACATGGACTCAGCAAAAAAGCTGGAGTATCCATCCTCATTTCAGATAATGTGGACTTCAAGCCAAAGTTAGTCAGAAGGGATAAAGAAGGACATTTCATACTGCTTAAGGGGAGCATAAATCAGGAAGATATAACACTCATAAATATCTATGCTCCAAACAGTGGCTCATCCATGTATGTCAAACAAATTCTTCTCAATTTTAGAAACGAAATAGACCATAACACAAAAATACTAGGTGATTTTAACATGCCTCTCTCACCATGGGACAGATCTTCCAAACAAACATTGATCAAAGAAACCATAGATCTCAATAACACAATCAATAATTTAGACTTAACAGACATTTATAGAATATACCATCAAACCAAGAGCGAATATACTTTGTTCTCAGCAGCACATTGATCCTTCTCTAGAATAGACCATATACTATGCCACAAAGCTAATGTTAGCAAATACAAGAAGATAGAGACACTACCTTGTATTCTATCACATCATAATGGATTGAAGTTAGAAATAAATGAAAGAGTAAAAAATGGAAACTAATCCAACACCAGAAGATTAAACATTATGCTATTATATGATGAATGGATAACAGAAGATATTAGGAAGAAAATTTAAAAAATTCTTAGAGGTAATTGAGAACAAAGAAACATCATATCAAAATCTCTGGGACACTATGAAAGCAGTACTTAGAGGAAAATTTATTTCATGGAGTGCATTTAATAAAAATAAACGACCTAACACTACAGCTCACAGCCCTAGAAAAAGAACAGACCAACACCAAAAGTACTAGAAGACAGGAAATAGTTAAACTCAGAGCTGAAATAAACAAAATTGAAACAAAAGAAACAATACAAAAAATTGACAAAATAAATAGAATAAATAGTTGTTTCTTCAAAAAAAATAAACAAAATTTATAAACCTTTAGCCACACTAACAAAGAGAAGATGAGAGGAAACCCAAATCACTAAAATTCGGAATGAACAAGGAAATATCACAACAGACCGATTGAAACACAAACATAATTAGAAGCTCTTTTGAAATTCTATACGCTAAAAAAATAGAAAATTTCAAAGACATCAACAGGTTTCTAGAGACATATGAATTGCTTAAACTGAACGAGGAGGACATTCACAATTTAAATAGACCAATTTCAAGTAATGAAATAGAAGAAGTCATCAAAAGCCTATCAACAAAGAAAAGTCCAGGACCAAATGGGTTTTCAGCCAAGTTCTACGAAACCTTTAAAGAAGAGCTCATTCCAATACTTCTCAAAGTAGTCCATAAAATACAAGTGGAGAGAACCCTCCCAAACTCATTCTAAGAAGCCAATATCACCCTGATACCTAAACCAGACAGAGACATGTCGAGGAAAGAAAATTTCAGACCAATATCCTTAATGAACATCGACACAAAAATTCTAAACAAAATTTTAGCAAATCTCATGCAAAGACATATTAAAAAGATAGTGCACCATGATCAAGAGGGTTTCATCCCAGGGATGCAAGCTTGGTTCAACATCAGAAAATCAATAAATGTAATTCACCATATCAATAGACTTAAAGTCAAGAATCACATGATTATTTCAAAAGATGCAGAATAAACATTTGATAAAATAGAGCATCCCTTCATGCTCAAAACACTAGAAAAAATAGGGACAGTGGGAACATTCCTTAATATTGTAAAGGCCACCTATGCTAAGCCCATGGTTAATATCATTCTAAATGGTGAAAAACTGAAAGCATTCTCCCTAAAAACTGAAACAAGGCAGGGATGCCCTCTTTTACCACTTCTTTTCAATATCATCCTTGAAACTCTAGCCAGAGCAATTAGATAAACCAAAGAAATTAAAGGGATACGAATAGGAAAAGAAGAACTCAAACTATCCCGATTTGCTGATCATATGATTATATACTTAGAGGAACCAGGAAATTCCACTAGAAAACTTTTAGATCTCATAAGTGAATTCAGTAAAGTTGAGGGATATAAGATCAATGCACATAAATCTAATGCACTTTTATACATAAGTGATGAATCTTCAGAAAGAAATTAGGAAAACTACCCCATTCACAATAGCATCAAAAAAAATAAATTACTTTGGAATCAATCTCACAAAAGAGATGAAAGACCTCTACAATGAGAACTACAGAACACTAAAGAAAGAAATTGAAGAAAACCTTAGAAGATGGAAAGATCTCCCATGTTCTTGGATAGGAAGAATTAATAATGTCAAAATGGCCATACTACCAAAAGTGCTATACAGATTCAATGCAATTCCAATTAAAATCCCAATGATGTACCTTACAGAAATAGAGCAAGCAATTATGAAATTCATCTGGAATAATAAAACCCCAGAATAGCTAAAGCAATCCTTGGCAGAAAGAGTGAAGCAGGGGGTATCACAACACCAGATCTTCAACTCTACTACAAAGCAATGGTAACAAAAACGGCATGGTATCAGTACCAAAATAGAAAGGTGGATCAATGGTACAGAATAGAGGACACTGACACAATTCCAAATAAATAGAATTTTCTCATACTAGACAAAGGTGCCAAAAATATGCAATGGAGAAAAGATAGCCTCTTCAACAAATGGTGCTGGGAGAATTGGAAATCCATATGCAATAGAATGAAACTAAACCCATATCTCTCACCATGCATGAAACTAAACTCAAAATGGATTAAGGACCTCGGAATCAGACCAGAGACCTTGCATCTTATAGAAGAAAAAGTAGGTCCAGAGCTTCAACCTGTTAGCTTAGGACCAGACTTCCTCCACAGGACTCCCATAGCTCAAGAAATAAAAGCAAGAATCAATAACTGGGATAGATTCAAACTAAAAAGTTTTCTCTCAGCAAAGGAAACTATCAGCAATGCGAAGAAACAGCCTACAGAGTGGCAGAATATATTTGCCAATCATACTTCAGATAGAGCACTAATCTCTAGAATCTATAAAGAACTCAAAAAACTCTACACCAAGAATGCAAATAATCCAATCGACAAATGGGCTAAGGAAATGAATAGACACTTCACAGAAGATCTACAAGCAATCAACAAACATATGGAAAAATGTTCAACATCTCTAGTAATAAGAGAAATGCAAATCAAAACTACCCTAAGGTTCCATCTCACCCCAATTAGAATGGCGAGTATCAAGAATACAAGCAACAACAGGTGTTGGCGAGGATGTGGAGAGAAAGGTACACTCATACATTGCTGGTGGGGCTGCAAATTAGTGCAGCCACTCTGGAAAGCAGTGTGGAGACTCCTTAGAAAACTTGGAATGGAACCACCATTTGACCCAGCTATCCCACTCCTTGGTCTACACCCAAAGGCCTTAAAATCAGCATATTACAGAGATACAGCCACATCAATGTTCATAGCTGCTCAGTTCACAATAGCCAGAATCTGGAACCAACCTAGATGTCCTTCAGTTGATGAATGGATAAAGAAACTGTGGTGTATATATACAATGGAATATTACTCAGTCATAAAGAATGATAAAATTATGGCATTTGCAGGCAAATGGATGAAATTGGAGAATATCATGCTTAGTGAGATAAGCCAATCTCAAAAAACCAAAGAACGAATGATATCGCTAATAAGTGGATGATGACACATAATGGGGGGTGGGAGGGGTTAGTGTTAGGGTTAGAGTAAGCGTTATGGAGGGGGGCAAGAATGGAGGAAGGAAGGACTGTATAGAGGGAAAAGAGTGGTGGGAGGGGCGTGGGGGAAGGGAAAAAATAATGAAAAAGAATGAATCAAACAACATTACCTATGTAAATTTATGATTACACAAATGGTATGCCTTTACGCCATGTACAAACAGAGAAACAACATGTATCCCATTTGTTTACAATACAAAAAGTACTAGACATGGGAAGAATACAAATTGTACTTATGATTAAAAGAAAGAGTAAATGCTTTATTTTTACTATTAATATTCTCACACCTAAATTAAGCCATGACATACATAAGTCACAATCAGAGCTAAGTCCAAATTTGGCAAAACACTATAATTATTATGAATGGTCTTAATAGAAATAACATTAGCACTTATTGCAATTATGGTATGTTAGGCATTAGTCAGAATACATTAAACAATTAAACTATAAAGAGATATTTTCTCATTATGTAAAAATTGATATTTAGAGAACTTAAATTATTTCTCCTAGATTACCAATTTAGTAGGTAATTGAGTCTACATTTGAAAATAGGTCCATTTTATTTCAAAGTCTACTCTATAAATCAATATGGAGTTGACTGTCCCTATAACCAAATTCTTCTGAATTACATGAATTGCAACAATGTAGGTTTTTTAACCTTTAACTTCATCTTTACTTGTTCTTTCTGTTTTTTTTTTTCTTTTCTTTCTTTTTTTTATTTTAATCTGGGATTGAGCCCAGGGGTGCTTAGTCACTGAGTCACACCCCCAGCCTTTTTTTTTTTTTTTGTATTTTATTTAGAGGCAGGGTCTTCCTAATTGCTTAGGACCTGCTAAGTTGCTGAGGTTGACTTTTAACTCACAATCCTTCTGCCTCAGTCTCCCAAGTTGCTGGATTAGAGATGTGCACCACTGTGCCGAGCTCATTTTTACTTTTGATGATAAAAAACTTGTACTAAATACTCATTAAGTAAAAATTGCAATACAAGGTTTATTGAATAGTTCAAGTTTTGTGTTTTTTGTTTTCTGTTTGTTTGTTTTTGTACTGAGAATTGCATTCAGTTGCTACATTCCAGTCCTTTTTTTAGCTTTGCTTTCCTTTTCTTTTGTTTTTTATTTTGAGAAAGGGTCTTGTTAAATTGCTGAGAGTCCAATGAGGTGTCCTTTGCTGTTCTCAAACTTGTGATCCTCCTGCCTCAGCCTCCTGAGTAGGTATTGTAATAGGAGAACCAGGTTGGTCCATTTTAATTTTTCCAACAATCCCTTAATGCAAGAATTGTTCTACATATTGAACATTGAATCTCAGTATGTTCATCATATATAGGGACTTAGCAATGATGGGGTTTAAATAGAGGGCTTAATCCAACTGTTAACTCCTTCTACTTGACTGCATTCTACTCAATTGCCTAGCCTGTGCTCAGCCTGGAGGCCAATAAAACAAGACTTGTATAATATCCAAATCCCTGAATTCTCTAGACCTCAAAGACTGTTTATTCCTAACTTATATTCAGTTGTTAGGAAGGAAGGCATTTTTCTTCATCTTTTTGAATTTTTTCTTAACAATTATAGTAATGTTCATAATAGTACATCTTTCTTTCCTACCTAAAGTTGCCTATTGTTCTGAATACTGCAAGTATCCAAATGGGTTTTTTTTTTTTGTTGTTTTTGTTTTGGTATTCTATTTTGCTAAGATTCTTCTGCATACTCTTTTCCAGTGGAAAATTTCTATTTTTAAATATATAGGCAAAATATGTGCTCACAATATACTTCTATAGATTAATTTTTATTTTAATCTTCTACATCTCAAATAAAGTAACACCATGTGTTTCCACATACTGCATTTGACATGACACTTGGGGCCACTTGAATGTTTTTATGCAGTCACAAACTCTATATAAATTGATTTAAATGTTTTTAAAGATAATCAGTTCACAAAAAGTTATAAGTATTTTGTTTATTAGAGATATTTTAAAGTACAAGTCATCTATTATTTATTATTAGTTATTTGTGAAAACCCCAGGCCCTTAAAATAGTACATAATTATTTGATGAAATAATAATTATCAAATGCTACCATCTTGCAAAATTTATGATCACAAATTTTCAGAATGTAGTTTACATGTCCATTCTCATAGCAAACATTTACTCATATTCATAAATCATCTTAAGAGAAAATATTTTTCTAAAATGAACAACAATCAAAAAGAAACAGCCCCTGGAATAGCAAATGTGTGTCTTTCCCTTTTTATACTTGGATGAAAGACTGGGTGGTGTCCTGAATCATTTAATTTGTTGAAATAATCTGAGTCAGCACTTAGTATTCATTATTTAGTCCATCAATTTTCAATCATAAAAGGCAGGTGGCAGCCACATGTTCCTCATATCAACTCCTCTTCAGGTTCCTTAAGACACTGTTTCAGTCATTATGATGAGCTCAAAGAAATAAAGTCAAGTGGGATAGATAATTGACCAACTGCCACATATTTATTTAGTTAAACTAGGTGAATGTTCATGAGTCCAATAGAGGTTTTCATTGTATTTTTTAATTGCAAAATAATATATTTGCTCCATTTAGTGCTAAATATTGACAGTATTTCTGAGAATAGTTTTGAGTTCATTATCAGTCTTTCCCATACTAAATTGGAAAAAGAATTAAAGACAGATGGGCTTTAATGGCCATATGTTAGAAAGGTATGTTATTTTTAAAATAATATTAGGGGTTTTAATGTTAAAAAACAGGATCTGTTTTATAAATATTAAAGTTTTAGAAGGAAGCCAATGTTTTCTCTGCTAATAGCCATAAGAAAACCATGTGATATTAACAGAAAAGAATGACTACTCACTTCACACCCACTCAAACCATCGCTAATCTCATATTTTATTCCATAAGCAAATGATAAGCCATGAATTCTGTGTAGGTAAGAGAGATTTTAAACAATCTTCTGATTAGTAATTTTCACTAGAATTTTGATTGGATATTTGTGGCATATATTGTGATTTCTACCCCAAAATGTAACTATATAACAACTCTATATGAAAAGGAGAAGAAAACTACCATTTCTGAGTTCACTGGAATTTCTTCCAGGATAAAATTCCCAATATGCTTGTCATCTTAAAAATTTGGAAGCAATAAACTACATGTCGAAAAAAAAGTAATTAATTTTGGGGAGTTATTGTTTTGATTTCAGTCAATTTCCCCTTAGATACAGAATTTAGAAAAAAAAAGAATAAAAAGATAGCATCTCAGGAAAATAGGCAAGTCAGTAGAGGAGAGTTGGGGGATTGAGATGGGGTAAGGAGGGAAAGAGGAAGAACTAGGGGTTGGTTCTGAAAAAATATACTGTATTAATTGTGAATATAGCATTGTAAATCACACATTTATGTGTGCACTAATGGAAAAAAAATGTAAATAAATTTAAGAATACCAGAAGAGAAGAGGAATGGGAACAGGGCAAGGGAGGTAATGAGGACAAGGGGAAGTACCAGGGAATGAATTAGAGTAAATTATAATACATGCATATGGGAATATGTCACTGTGAGAATGACCTATGTAAAATTATAATGTAATAACACAACCTAAAATGTTAGAATTTTATTTAATTTCTTTTGGTGTAGTACAATTCCAGATAATAATAGCAACACTGTTGCAGTCAGTAAACACTAGATTCATATTCTTTAATTTCTGCAGTATAATACTATTGGGGTTTGAGAGTAAACATTAGAAGTACATGTTTAACCCCAGGACTGTCCATTTTAGAACAAAGAATTATTGGAATACTCGTTTTCAATACTTAAGAGCTAGACATTCTACCCTCATATATATAACTGTTCACTATTTTTCTCCTCCAGTCCTGTAATAAAAATAATCATATAGGAATACTTGTATCTGAGGGTAACTGAAAATGTAGACCTAACACAGAAAATCTAAAGGGAATTTTATGGAAAGTGACATCCATCCATTTGCTTTATAGGGATCACAATTTCCAGGTCTTTCTTCAGGTTCTTAGAAGTTAAGAACATAAATAAGCTCAGACGTGTACCCTTTCCCTGCTAAGATTATGCCACTGCTTTTTTAAGCTATTTCACTTTTGGCAAGTTAATCTCTCTGTCTCCATTTACTCAAGGATAAAATGTCTGAGAGTTAAAGTAAATAGTATTGTAGACATTTAGAAAGTAGCACCTGGTAAGTTTTCAGTAAATATCAACTATTATTTTTAGTACAGGAGAACAGAAAATATTGTTACGCATGCCAAGATCATCTTTCTTGACATCAGGAATTGGCAACATTGACACTTTTGATCTAGAGAAAGAATATTGGAATCACTGTTTCTAGATTAATAGATACTTGTCCACACATGAAATCTAATTCAGAGACCTGATCAAAAAACAAATATAGCAAAGTAGTTCCCACACAAAGAAATTTTAGTTTTCCTTCATTGTTACCTATATTCCATTAAGAAATGATTTTTATTGTTAATCAAGTATGCTTTCACAAAGAAAAACTACAGGTCAATAAAAATGGTGTAAAACTATTACAAAACAAAAGGAGTCATTATTCTACAAAGCATTTTTGTCTTACATTGAAAGTCAGTGAACCCCATGGGAGGCACAAATGGGTCATTGAAACTATGTTAGCCTGTATCTATAGGTCTTCCAAAATCCTTTTTCATTTTATAAATTCCACTTAGAATTTTTAGCATTAAGTGTTCAATGAAGTAGAGGAGCTTTAGGGTTCTTTCTACAGAAGCTATCTTTGATTTCCCTTTATCTTTTAGCATTTACTCAGATGGCTCTGAATGATATGAAGTATCAGACTTTCCTGAGTATTGTCTAGCTCAGGGCCTTCTAAGCTTTTGAGTCTCAGATCCTTCATGAGAACTAAAACTATCCATAAAACCAAAGCCATGGGAATTTCTGTATTAGAGATTGTGAAAAAGTAGTTTTACTGATAATCTTAACAAGTAGGTTACTTTTAAGTTTCTCAGAGATAAAAGATGATTGTGTCAGCTCTATTCTTCTGCTTTTTCTTTTCCAATTTAGTTTAGACTTTTTAGGCCATAGTTTTTCAGGTTTTTGCCAGAATATAGGGGGTAAATGTCAATGAAATCATAAGAAGTAAAATTTAGAACAACCTACTCTTCTAAATTTACAATGGTTACACTCTTGGTTATAATAGAGCTGAAAATGTATGATAAATTACTCTTAAGTTGAATATTTTTAGAATATCTGTCATATATATATTTTAAATATTTTAATAAATGATGGTAATTCTAATAACTTAAGTCTTTGAAAGTAAGCAAGTTGCAAATAATTTATGAATATTTATGACCACAGTAAATTTCAATTGGGTGTTTGATCCAAATACTCAGCCTATAGAAAAATGAAAATAAGTAGGTTAAAAAATTAAAAAACAAAGCTGCCATAAACACAGGTATGAGGTTAACATTGTTCCCAGATATTGTGAAGGACTTTCTGGATCTAGATATCCAACCATAGTAGCACTTACTTCTGTTAGTCACTGAAGATAAACACTATGAGATATTCTCT
>NC_062227.1:19333347-19391040 GCF_902686445.1 Sciurus carolinensis | reverse complement strand
CATCAGTCTGGAAAATGTGGATCCCTGACAGATTAGGCCTATCTGGGAAGAACATGAGAATCCAGCACTGTAAATGTCTTGAAAGCACCTTCTATTTTGTGCTGTTTATCTGAGAAGGTAAACAAACTGATGTTTGAAGAGGAGGAAGCTGTTGCTTTCTTAATGCCCAGTACTTGTAGTGTCCTGCTCATTGCACAGAGTTCAATCTCAGATATCCAGTGTGAAGAAAAATGATGTGTAGAGGGAAAAAACTACATAAAGAGTTGCAGATGTTTGCTAAAGTATGTGCTCTAATTCTGGTAAACCATGTAAATGTGTGTTTTGTCATTCCTGTACCACATAAGGCAGAGCAAGCTCTTAGGGGAAGATGCACATTCAGGAAACCGCAACTCAGGCTTAGACTTCAGTTTGCCATGTCATCTAGTGTAAATTCACTTGCAGACTCAGTGCATAGAAGGCAGAATTTTTGCTTAGTTTGAAGGAAAAATATTCTCAAATGAAAAATTTGTCATAAGTGGAACATGCCAGAAGTGCAGTCTTTTGTCTATAACCAGTAAAAAAAAACCCTGGATCTGATAAAAACAAATAATTCAATCATTATTTAGTAGACCTACCTAATCCCACTACCCCTCCCTAGACCCAGAAAAGACTAAGGTTATAGAGGCTTCAGGAATAGTTAATAATTGCAATGAATGTGCTGCATGTTTGTTACATTTGTGCCCTGTTCTACAATTCTCTGCTGAGTGGAAACAATGATCCCTTCAGTAACAGAGGCAGGAGGATTCCCTGAGCCCTGGAGTTTGGGGCCAGATAAATAACACAATCCCCCACCTAGAAACAAAAGATGATCACAGAACTTGGAGGCCATATTCAAGGGAGGTCAAGGGTGCAAGGCCTCTGGGAAGTGTTTTCACATCAGCTCAGAGACAGGATGGACTGGTCAAACAAAACAATGTTTATAATCAGTAACCTCTTACCTAGGCATAATTTGGCTGTTTAGAGAATGGTAAACAAAAAAGTAACTGATTTTATATCAATGAATTAGAATAATAAAATGCATTAAGCTCTTTTGAATTTAATAATATAGGTGGTTGGATGGTTTAGCTTGTAAATTTATTCATGCTTAAAGGCAACTGGTAGGTGAATGCTTCCTTGGACAGTCTTCCTCATGAGCAAGAGAGAAGTCCACAGACTCTGATTCAACACCTGTTCTTCACTAAGTCAGGGTCACTCCAGCCTCACAGGCTGGGTCAGTCAGGACTGCCTCTCCCAAATCTACAGTCCTATTTTCTCTTTCCATGTCTTGAAACTAAACCTAAAAATAGAACAACAGAAAAATGTCATCTCATAAAAATAAGAAAATGCACAGAACAAACAGAAGAAAATGAAAATGACTAATAGAAATACTAAAACAAAATAATTGTATTTCCCATGGGCAGCCAAAGTGTAATGATATGACCTAAGTAATTTACCTCTTGATATCTAAATTATTTTAGTGTGGGTGCACTTCCTATTGCTGTCCTGGAACACATCATTTGGCTGTACCATGGCTGCACCATGGCAACAGTAACACTAACCTAATTATAACAAGCTTCCAGCAGCTGGTCCTCAAAACCATGGTGTATTTAGTGATCATTCATCAGGTTCAGGGATTGCATCCTGATTGTCTTGGGAGTGCATACTACTGGTCTATCTCTGCTCACGGTTTTGACACCTGTCCTTCACATGATCCAGGTGCCCAGGTCTCAGGACTTCAGATTCACTCCATCAAACACCTCCAAAGTATGTGACCCCTGAGTGCACCCCATGCAAGTCAGTCCTCAGGTCTCGGTGGAGGCAAACCCACCTCACAGCCTGCAGGAGGGTAGAAGGGCCAGTCCAACTTTGCCTCTGTTCAAGGCACCTGGAGCAGGGATTGCTCACATCATGATTTCCTCTTTCTCCTCCCACATCCTGGACCCAGGTCTCCAGGTCTGTGTGGATTGGATGCAGCTTGGTAGCATCTGAGTCCAGTGCTTCCCATCTGGTGCCTCTTTGCCTGCAGGGTGTGTCTGACTGGGTCTACCAGTGGAGGTGAGTGGGGGTTGGGTTTCAGAAGTTCCATAGGTAGAGGGGTGGTCTAGCCTGTGGGTCGGGGTCAATGGGACACTGCATCAGGAGCCTCTGAGTGGGAGTCTCTATGGGCTTGGGAGTTGGGCCTAAAGCGTGAAGAGCAGAACCTTCTCCATGTGTGGACATGGTGTTAGCGCCTGGCCTTGCTTCCCAATGCAAAGCATCCCAAAAGGTAGGAGTACATGGCAGAGTCTGTTGCACTCAGGAAGCTAAATAACCCATTTGCCTCCACCCAGCCCCTCTTTGCTGCACATTCCCTTAGAAAAAGTAGTTGTTTTCTTTTCTCAGTTAAGGTTCCATCCAATCTACACCCAGCCCTGTTCTCCCCAACAGCTGATGGTGGGGTGCTGGAGGAAATTTAGGTCCTGAGAAGGCTCTGCCCCCCACCCTGGATACTTTGGAGCTCCTTTCAGTCAAGGGACTGGGGGACAAGGATTAAATGGGAATGTGTCTAGTCCCTGCTAGGGACAACCTCACCAAGCCAGACCCATGGCCAGGGAGTAAAGACAGGCAGAATTCCCTGCCTCCAGAAGGACACATTCAGGTCTCACATTCAGGAGAGTATTCCCCAGAAGCAAATTAGGCAGTGAATAAGTTCTTAGTCTCAAAATCCATCCCCAGCAAACTCCCCCAGGCCCCAGGGGGAGAGCTCCTCCCTCATTGGGGTGCTCTGCAGTAAGAGAGTTTGACCCATGAAATGTGTTTATCATACTAGTGGGACT
The DNA here is from genome assembly GCF_902686445.1 of Sciurus carolinensis. Classification (NCBI taxonomy): domain Eukaryota; kingdom Metazoa; phylum Chordata; class Mammalia; order Rodentia; family Sciuridae; genus Sciurus; species Sciurus carolinensis. Next base: position 19,388,206 of record NC_062227.1, on the reverse strand, counting down.
GGTCCTGGCAGCAGCTGGGTCTCTGCTGTGAATAGGGTGTATGCATGTGAAGTCAGGTGGACCCTTGCTGCCCATCTGGCAGCCCAAGGCCTCTGGTGAATGAGAAGCCACACCAAGAGTGAGAGTAAAGGTTTTGCCCTTGGAGGATAAGGGGTGAGGAGAAAGGAAATGGCCAGGCCAGTGGAACTGTAGATAAGTGCAGGGGACAGAGGAGAAACTCAGTCCCCAGGTGGATGGTTACAGACAGCATCCAGATCAGTGCTTTGTACCATCAACCTAGGGTGTGTAGAAGGAAATTCTAGAGGGTGTGTGATGTAGGTCTCTTCTCTCAGGTTTACTCTTTCCTGTGCAGGTGTTGCTGCCCTCAGGGTCACATATCGCACAGACTTGGTCTGAAGGTTGATAGAGGGGAAGAACCAGCTCTGTGATGGAGAGGATGCAGAGATTCCTAGCACAGCTGAAGAAGCATGAGGGCTGCTTACAGCCCCCAGCAGAGCTGGTGACCCTGGCAGGCATGCTGTGCCAAGACATGCAGGAAGATCTTGCCAAGGCACTGCCATTGAATACTGCCATCCTGGAGAGCCAGCTCCACCTGCACCTCCTGGACAATGTTACAGTGGTCCTGCTGTGTCCCTGTGTCCTGGTATACCAGGAGAAACTGCAGGCAGCCTGCTGAGTTCTAGAGGTAAGTCTGTGTGGTGGGGCAGGGTGTAGAGGGAAGAGGAGGCTCCTTCCACTATACCCAACAGGACATGAGCTCAATCAGGGTGACTTACTCTCACTGGATCAACTTTAACTGTCTTGGAAACAGGAAGTAAACTACCTAATCATCATGTCCATGTTCAGTGGTCATCCTGTGCCACACTGTGCTAAATAGTAAAAAAAAAATAATAATAATAATCAGTGGATAAGACATGGTCCACCTTTGGAGAGGTATGTCCTTTTCTTGTAAACCCAGGATCTCAATCTGCAGTAAGTCTTGTTAGAAATAAGGAGGTGCCACACAAAATGATACCATACTCAAAAGTGAGTGGTCAAGGCAAACCTTTACTTCTGGTAGAAGGCTATGGTACCAGAACCTGCCTATCAAGTGCTTGGCACTTGCTAGTGGCTGTCCACTCGCTTTTATCTCTAACCTAATGCAGTGTTGCCCTTCACTCTAACTTTAAGAGTTTGGGGTTACAGTCTGCTAAATTGGCTAATTTTAGAATTAGGGTAGGGAAAAGGGAAAGGTTAAAATTGTATTCAATTAAGACTGAATACTAGATTCTGAAAATCAACTAGCAGACCTTCTATTTCTCCCAATCTGAAGATCAGAAGTATCTCTCCAGTCATCTGGAGGTACCTTGGATCTCAGCATGTTTAGCATTACAACCTGACCTTATTGATAGAGAGGCATTTGCAATCATTATTTGCCCATCTACTATGAGGACTGTGCTTCATGCTCCTCCCTAAACAGTTGTGTATTTGATTAAAGTATGTCTGAGTGATGCAGGAAAGTTTCCATATAGTGATATGTCTGGACAAAAGGGGATATTTTTGGTATCAGGGATTGAACCCAAGGACTCTCAACCACTGAACACATCCCAAATCTTTTTATTCATTTATTTTTATTTTTAATTTTGAGTCAGGGATTCACTAAATTGCTTAGGGCCTGGACTAAGTCCACCCAGCAGCCAGAGGGATCTGTAAAAAGAAGGTGTACATCTGGCAGGATCCCCAGGGGCTGTCTCTGGGCCTTCCCACTTTTCAGTCTGGGTCTGGGCCCCAAGTTCCATGGTAAGTGACCTCTTTCTCATCCTAGAACTCCCAAGACATTTCTGTCTAGGACCTGTTGATATTTTCCTCCCTCTTCCAAAGACTGCAACCTGCCTTACCTCATCTTGCTGAGGAGAAGACACAGAGAGGGTTATAAACTCAGTCATGATGGCTCATAGGTATGTCTGATGATGTATCATGTAGCTGAGACCTGAGGAAACATGGCCACCACACCTAGCACAGGGCAGAACCTGTCCAGTTCAGAGACTTCTTAACAAAGTCAAGTCCTGCATCTGGGTCAGGGCAGGCAGGAGTGTTCTAAAATGGCAAGGGGCCTTGTGATCACAGCCTCAGAGAGCAGGACATATGATTACCAGTACCTTCTGTCACTTATGTGGACATGGTAGCAGAGGCAAGATGGCGGGCTGTCAGCATTTTGTAAATGGAGGGACCACACAGGGTACTGGAACTGACAGTCTGGGCATTCTTGGTTGTTGGTCAAATCTGGCTCAGGATGAGTGAGCTGTTACTGGACAAATATAGGGTCCCCTTTATCCCACTCAGTTTTGAACATTCCTAGCATCTGAGGGCCTAGCCCTAGTGGGTGTTCATTCACTTAAGGTGTGGATCAACCCTGGCCCCTTGGGTCTGAAATCTGTGCCACTGACTGTGGTGTCACTCTAGCTGTGCAACCAAAGATGGGTTGTCAGGGCCTCTCTGTGCCTTAACTTCTTCACCTGTGCAGCTGAGAACCATCCTCTGTTGGGAAAGGTGAAGGGTGTCAAGGTGGGTTGACAGGTCTGGCTACTTGGAGGGTGAGGTGAGATTCTCAGCATGGCTTGAAAAATGCCTGTGTGATCAGGGCAATTTCTCAGAGCCTTGTGGGCACGGTTGTACATGCCCTGCTTCACCACACTGTGGATTTGATGATCATTGTGTTCAATCCCAGACATTACTCCCTTCTCTGAGGTTGGTTTGCAGGGTTGACAGCCAGGGAGCTGAGGGCAGCCAGGGCTCAGCATGTTCTTCTTCCAGAATTGCCAGGTGACAGGAGGCATCAAGGAACTGTAGCAGTTCTGGAATGACATTCACTACCTGCATGGATACGAGGAGGCTGGATGTCGTGGTGGTGACCAACCTGCAGAGTTACTGCTGCAGAAGGGGTTCTGTGGACATATGTCTGCACTGGTTCCACCAGTTGTGCTGAGGAGTTGGATATAGCACCAATGCCCCAGTGGGTGACTGGTGGTAGGAGCAAGAATTTACAGCCACAACAACATAAGCAGTATGGCATCAGTGTTTCTTGCTGACTGTGAGCCAGGCCCAAGCTGCATCCCCCCTGCCTCCTCAGGACTAGGTGGCTGAGGTCATCTTCATAACCATCTCCTCCCATCTGACACCTGAGCCTGGGTGGATAATCCAGCCTGTGGCCAGTGACAGTGGACATGGATGGCAAGTGTGCCTCATATCTAGGCCTCAGGGAGTCTCTCAGGGTGATAGGAATGGAAGTGTGGCAAGGACTGAACAGGAGTAAGTCATGGAGGGAAGTACTGGGAGGCAATGGGAAGACAAGACAGGTTGCAGTTGGGTGAACAGGAAGTGAGTCTCAGGCAGCATGTTGGGAATCACTGTGTCCCACAGGTCTGGGCTTGAGGAGGAATCCTGGGTTTGGGAAGAGTGGTGGACCAGCAGGGTGCATGACCCAGTAGAACTTCTCAGCAAGTCTCTTTGCAGTGCTCTGTTCTTATGTGGCATGGAAAGTGCATTCCTGTGGGAAAGGCTGTGGACAGGAGAGATGTCCCCTAGAAGGAGGTTTGTGGATGGGTTTAAGGTTGACAATGCCATCATCCTCAGAGAGCTGGTCCTGATCAGTATGTGGAGGATACTGCTCTAAAACCACCATCCTCACTGTCTTCATTGAGGAACCAACCACCATGTTCCATCTGCCCTGAAGGACTCAAAAGCTGGCACTATCCCAGAGAGGTGTGCCAGAGGCTGGAGGACTTTGCATTAGCCATGACCACCAAACCCAGCAAGGTTCAGCAGGTAAGGATAACAGGCCACCACAGGTGACTCCCCTATAAACTTCAAAATTTCCCCAAGTACCACAGGGTGCTTCTCTCACACCTCAGGCAGGTACCTCGACCACTGGAAAGCTCCCCATCTCCCCCTTGGCAACTCTCCCCAGTCCCAAGCAGCTACCTCTACCAGCACAGGCTCTCCCCACCTCCATTCAGGTTGCTTCTCCCACTCCACAGGTGCTCCTCCTAGCAAAAGTGGCTCTTCCCTCTGTGGCTTCTCACATCCCAAGTGTCTCCCTCAACTCCTTCCTGTACTCCCTCTTCCACAGGTGGCTGCCCTTCTCCTCAGGTGCCCCATTCCATCAAGTGACTCCCTCACCTTTTTCCATCCTTCCCTCTCTCCTGGGTGCTTTCCCCTGTCCCCCAGTGTCCCTCCAATGATCTGTCCCCCTATTACTGGTGCTTGAGATCTTTGATCCAGTGTTGTTTTCTCACATGGGGTGTGCCCACTTCTCACCCTGGCTAATCTGCAGGGTTCCCAGAGCTGAGATGAGCCTTAGAAAACTAGGCCTATGGTAATTCCAGGCAAAGAAGTGGCTCTGGACAGGAGCATCTGCAGGCCCTGCCTTTTCAGGGGTGCAGAATGTTCCACCCCTAGACTTTGGGTTCTCTGGAGTTCAGCTGGGTGGGGTTGGGATCAGCTTGGGAGGCAAGTTTCACATCTGGCTGGGGGTGAGTCAGCACAGGAAGGGGGACCCATGTGTCCTGTCCACAGGGACCTGCTCTGTCTCCCCAGCACATGCTCACCACACAGTCCTCTTTCCAGTGAAGCATTGCATGGCCTATTGCTCTGCTGTCCTTGGAAAGCTTAGCAGGCCTCACACCACTTACTTGGTAGATGTGAGTTGCCCCAGTCAGCTCTGTGTATCCCTGTATACCAGAGCTAGAAGTATTGTTCAGCATGAGAATTTGCCTTCAGAGACAAGCTTGACTACTGAGCAAGTGTACAAGTGTTTTGCCTATTATCAATGGCACCAAAAGATACTTTTGAGCATGTGCTGTCAGCCTGGCAGGCCATGCCAGAACTCACAGAACTTCCCAGTGCTGAGGAGAGTTCTGAGCCCCTGTGGCACTCAGGCAGCTGCCTTGACAACTCTGTCTGCATTTACAGGCTTCAGTGGACAGGTGTGAGTGGACAAGGGTTCCTGCTTCTTGACCCTGGGTCTGATTTGTGACAGGAACAGGCTGACTTGGGAGGACTCAGGTGGAACTGTGACTGTGAGTTCAGGAGTCAGTTTGGAGACTGGGACATCATGTTGACAGAGAGAAGAGACAGTGAACAGATCTGCAAATCAAGCCAAGCTCTAGGTTTGGGGTGTGCTGGGCTCATTATTATAGGAAATAATCAGCTCAAAGTCAGATGAAGGGAAAAAGACATAATATCCAGGTGCCCAGTGGCCACTCCTGTTTGTCAATATAGCTACACTCACCTGATGATTTGCAGGCCCACTAAGCCTTTCCTCCTCTGATCTCTTTTCATCAGGATGTGAGGAAAGTGAGCCTCCACAGTTCCCAGAGACCACTCCAGGATTGTGGAGGCCATTAGCCCTGGCCCAAGACATTTCTGGCTCCCTCACAACACAAGGCCACTGTCTGCCAGGGAGTGTCATCTCAGGCTGTGGGACCATCATTCCTATTCAGTTCCCTTTCTTCCTTAGGTGTAGACCAGGGCATTGAGTGGATATAAGTATTCTGGACCCTGTCCCTGGCACCTGGTCAGAGATGGGTGTGACCCCAGGGTGTGGGGAGGATGTCACAAGCAAGAAACCCACATCAGAGACCTGGAAGTGTCAGCTTCCTCTGCTGCCATGCTTACTCCTTGCAGCTGAACTAATACCCCAGACTTCATCTGTATTTAAGAGCTCAGAATGATAGTCTTGGAGAGAAAATCATGTATACCTGCCACCTAGAGATCCAGCTGTCTCTGTGACTCATTTACCATTGGGGATCAGTTTCTTATTTCATGAGTCAGCAGTGGCCAGAGGTCCCACTCCTCACAAGTATTGTTGAGATATCTCCCTTTTCTCTGTGCTCAACTGTCCTGAGGCATGATTCCAAAACCAGGATGAGGAGAGCATGGGCAGCACAGGCTATTCAGTGTGGTTCTGGTGCCCACGTCAGCACCTGATTGGTTGGGTCACTGCATTGTGTACACTTCTCTCCTTTTCTGTGCATCATTGTGACATTAGCATCTCCCCTGACACCACCCATGACAAGCTTATGTCCAGGCTCAGCTCCATCCAGGTGTGTGTCCTTGGGTGTCTTCCCATGACCTCCTACCAAAGTCATAGGGATGATGACAGGGCCTGCTGCTCTGACTGCTACAGGAAGGTCAAATGACTGTTTACTGGAAACACAAGAGCAGCACCAAAGTGGTGAGTGGTCACCGGCATAATTCATTGCATTATGACAGCTTCTGACCAAATCACTCAGCTCTTAGACTCTTACTAAATGTTTTCAGTTTTTAATACTTTGCAGAAAGTTGTAGATAAACTGCTAAGGTATTTTAGGATATAATATTGGTCTCCTCTGAGTACTCTTAATGCCTGGCCCACTGAAACTCAACCCTTGCCTTTGCAGCCACAGTGGATAGTCCAGACAATGAGGTGGGTACTAGTGCCATGCCCTTCAGGGCCACTCATTGTGGGACACACACTGATCTTGTCTGAAGTTTCCTCCTAGGAAGTTGCTGCAGCCTGAGGCAGCCTCTGCTGTGTCCTCCAGACCACTACAGAGTGGTGAGATATACCAGGAGAAACTGACCACTATCCTGTCACCCTTATTTTCATTTTCCCTGGGCCTGCTCTCTGCCCTCTGGCTGCCAGCAGTGATGGACTGGATCCCTCCCTTGCTGCCTTCAAGGCATGGCCATTGGACCTTCCTTGGCATCCTCCGAGGTCTGCTTCTACAACAGGAAGCTCATCCACCATCATGGACTGCACTCTGTGATGAGTTCTGATGAAGTCACCATGGCAGCTGCTGCCCTTGGTGATTCTGGCTCTACAGATAAGTTCCCTTAGCACGACCTTGAAGTTCTGCAAAGAAAACTATAGCTCCTTGGGTTTAGTTTGAGGGTCAGAGTGAGGGCAAAGATTATTCTGATCAGTCCCTACTGTGCTCCTCACTGCAGTCATCTGCCTCCCCTGCCAGGACCATGCCACAGAGGAGGCCATACTCCTTAGACTTACCCACATAACCCAGGGCAGAAATTTTTTCTGGTTTTATTTATGGTTATCATTTACATGTGCATTTTGTCTATTAAATCCAATAGAGTCTGTGACCTCCCTTGTAGAATACTCTGATTCAACTGCATTTCTTAGTGTCCTATGTATAATATTTTTCCTTTATCTTTTGGTTTTCATGAAGTATCTACATGCAGTTTTTTATTTATTATTTTCTTTATTTTATTTTATTTTATTTACTTATTTTATTTATTTATTATTTTTTGTGGTGCTGGGGTTTGAACCCAGGGCCTTTGTGCTTGTGAGGCAAGCACTTTACCAACTGAGTTATCTCCCCAGCCCTTATTTTATTTTTTTGATACCAGATATTAAACACAGAGGCAGCTCTTTTAGCACTGAGCTGCAACCCCAGACCTTTTAATATTTTATATAGAGTCAGGAACTTGCTGACATGCTTAAGGTATTTCTAAATTGTTGTGACTGAATTTGAACTCAAGATTCTCCTGCATCTACATTCCCAGACACTGGGATTATGGGTGCACACCATCACGCCTGCCTTATATATGCCTTGTGGTTTTTTTTTTTTTTTCACATCTGCTTTTATCACACCCATAACATCTCCCAGGGTTTCAAGAACCCCATCTGAGAATTCTCTTCATGGGGCCTCCTATTCCTGTTGCCACTGCAAGGGGTAGATTCCAGGGCTGGGTGGGGTGGCATCACCATGGATGGAGCTCCCATCCCTGCTTTGCTGGGTGGCTCCAGTGCTTGCTGAATGGAAATCTTGTTCTTTCTTCCTTGAATCCCTTGTTTTCTTAGAGAACATCCTAAATTGGCTTTCACAACAAAGTACCAAGAAGGTAATTTTCTGAATTGTTGAATGTCTTAAAAATGTCTGAAAACCACCCTCCCACCTGACTATTTGGCAGGGGCAGAATTCTGAGCTTGAGACACTTTTCCTTCAGAAATGTAAAAATAGTCACCTTTTCAAAGAAGTTGGTGTGGTTAAGCAAGGTTTTCAGTTCTTGACAGACAACCTGCCTTTGCCTGCTCAGAGCTTTTGAGTTCCTTCTCATCTTGCTGTTCTGAACATTTACACTGGTGGTCCTGGCTCAGATTTTTGAATTGTCTTTGTGTTACACCTTTAAGTTTAAAGAACTAAGTCTCCTGTAATTCCTGGTTGTCTTCTTGTACTGTTCCCATTCACCTGCCCCAAGGCTGTGGGCCTGGCCCTGCTTCCCAACTACAGGCTGTGGATGTCCTCTGCTTCTGTCTCTCAGAGTGCCCTCCAAGCTCTGATGAATGAGCAGGTAGAAAAAGCAAGAGCAGAACCACATACCAGGTGGTCAGGCAGGACTTGGGCAGCTGGACACAAGGGAATCTTGTCACAGTTGTGGCAGGAGGGAGGCCAGCACAATCTCCACCCAAGGCCTGGGTTCTATATCTGAGGCCACAAATCAAAGCTGGTTTTCCTGTCTTATATGTTCAGGGTAGAGAGAAACCTCCTTCTCCAGCCCTTTCCTCTTACAACTATATACACTCAGAGCTGACCAAGTCATGACAGCTTATCTTTAAGATTGAAGCAAATTCTGAGATATTCTCAGACACATCTTACAGTGAGAGAAAGATGGGGTGAGGCAGGGAGAAGTAGTGATAGTTTTACTTCAGAGAGACCAAGTGTGAGTGGAGAAAATGGAAACCTTAGTGGTTGGTTGCCAGGTTCCTGTGCACCTGCCAAGGGAGGATGGCAAAATGCATGGCACATCTTCATGGTGGTTGAAGGGAGTGCACAGCAGATCCTGGCTCAGTGGCACTTGATGGAGAGAGACTGGGATGACAGGACAGTTTGAAGTCAGTGGATCCCATGATCATTTGGTCTCTGTAAACCTGAGGATGCTTCAGGGATCAATGTTGGGACAGATCCTTCTGGAGATGTAGGTGGAGGCCAAGCATGCTGAACCTGGCTCTAGGGGCCCAGGATGGTGGGCTGGATGTTGTGTCTACCTCCCCAGTTGAGTCTGTGTGATGCCACACATGGACCACACTCCTGCTCCCACCAGTGGGTTGTGGACTTTCTTTACTTGCAGGATTTACCAACCCACCCCAGCAGCAGTCCCCAGAATGTGTACCTAGAGGAGGGTCTATGTGCAAATGTGTCAGCAGAGGCAGGCAGCTTCCTGGTGGCAAAGCCCCTTCCATAGGCTCTTGAACCTTTCCTCCTGAATAGGTAAGCCCCAAGAGCCACTGGATCACATGGTTCTGTGTGCAGGCCATGAAGTAGCACAGTGCCTGGTTACAGAACCACTACCTCAGATTTTGCCAGTCAAGGCCTGTCCTATCAATTTCTAAAAACAGTAATATTTCCTCCAGTCTGCATCTCTGAACACAGCACTGCTTTTCTTTTTTCTTTTGGTACTGGGGTTTCAGTATCTCTCCAGGGGCACTTTTCCACTGTGCTATATGCCCAACCCTCTATTATTTTATTTTGAGAGAAGGTCACTGAGACTGGCCTTGAACTTGCCATCCTCCTGCCTCAGCCTCTCATGTTGCTGGGATTGTATGTGTTCACTACTGTACCTGGCCTAAAATCTTCAGTTTTCCCCTCAAAGAAAAGAATGTACCAAGCACCAGAGCAGATATGGGCATCCTGTCCTTTGGAAGGTGCACAGGGTTCACCTGTTTCCTGCAGTCAGCCTGGGGTCAGCAACCTCTTCCTGTGTTTTATTTCCCAGACAATGTTGGTTGTGTTTTGAGCAGCATTACATCCAAGCTGTGGGGTATTTGTTGTTGTTATTTTATTTTTGTTTGTTTGGTTTTGTGAGTTTTTTTTTTTTCATACCAAGGATTAAATTCAGGGGCACTCAACCACTGAGCCACATTCCCAGCATTTTTTTGTATTTTATGTAGAGACAGAGTCTTACTGAGATGATTAACACCTCACTTTTGCTGAGGCTGGCTTTGAATACTCAATCCTTCTACCTCATTTTCCTGAGTCACTGGGACTACAGGCATGTGCCACCCTGCCCAGCCAGGTGCACAGCACATTACAATATGGCCACTGCTTCAGCTTTCTAACAGGCATTGGGTTTGAGATGTGCAAGTTCATTTTTGGTCCTTCTGCAATCTGTGTCACCTATTCTAAGTTCAGAAAGAGTGCACTGGATATTTTAGTGTGATTGCACCTATCCATAAATCAAATTTGAGTTAATATAATCCTATGTGGAGACCTGAACAAGGAATGTCTCTGCAATTATTTATATTTTGCTTTGTTTCTTTCAATTGTGTTTCTTAATTTTCTGAATGTATAATTGTAATTTATAAGTTATTCAAAATTTTCAATTTTGGGGGTGTTATTATAAATGTTGTTTATAATTCTTTCTTAGTCTAGTTTTAAATTCCAAGTTTTCCCACAAACTATTGCTGATATATAAGAAATGAATGAACTTCGGCCTGTCAACCATATATTTTGCTTTTTGCTATCACCATACTTTCTCATCAAACATGGGATATTGGGCTTTATTGCTGTTTTCTTTAAATTTTTAAAATTTGTTCTAATTATTTACACATGACAGTAGAATGCATTTATGCATTTTGATAAACCATACATAAATGTAATATAATTTCTCATTTTAATGATCGTACATATTGTGGGATCACATTGGTCATGCAGTCATAAATGTACACAGGTAATAATGTCTGTTTTACTCTACTGTCCTTCCTATTCCAAGTTACCAGAATCATGCCTAGAAAACCAAAACTATGAAATTCAGAGCTTCATCAGAACTGCCACAAGGTGGTGCAGGGTCACTGCTGAACAGTGAGCATTAAGTGTCCTCTTTTTCCCACAGTGACCAGCAGGTGGTTCTCAGGGCACTTTTCCTGATACCCTTGTATCATCTGCCTGCCAGGGATGGGTGTCTTGTGCCCAGAGGGGAAAAAAAAACTAAGACTGAGAACACCTCGGGGCCATGACTCTGGTGACAGGAGCCTCCTTCTCTTTGAGACCCATACAAGGAGATAGATTCCTCTACTGGGAACACCTGGAGACCATGTCTCCTTGGAACTTACACGTGAGATGTCACTGTGGCTTCAGGCATAACCAAAGTGTATTTGAGGAAAAGGTGAGGAAGAATGAGGGAAAGCCTGCCATCCACTATTCTATGTGCTGAGGAGGAAACTCTGCCATGTTCTTTACTTTCATAGATAATGTTTTAGCTGGGCTTACTTTCCAAAACCAACCTTTTTGGAGACTTTGTCTGCTCATCCTCAAAACATGATGTCATAGCATAATATTTTTATAAATTGGGTATGTATCTGGGGAGGAATCCCAGGACACTGAAAAGAGAAACACTGAGACACAACCTCAGAATGTTGCAGGAATGGCATGGGAGTCCCCTGCAGCCTCACAGGGATTTGAAGGGAAGGCTAATGCCACCTCACTGCTTAATTTTATTCCTGTTTTTATGGTTCTCTTTTTTCAGTGTGAAAGTACTTGAAACAATGAGAATTTGATGTATCAGTGCTATAACATTGTGGAAAGAGTTCTTTATGTGACCTTGATTTTTTGAAAAGATCCTGGGACTTTCTTGGTAAGTCTGCACACAGATGGGTGGGCTGTCTGACATTTCCCAGAAGCCACTGTGGTGACAGCTGTGGCAATAGATGCCAGACTACAGTGCTCAGAATCTCTGGGAGTACCTGGGCATACATACTGCTACAGCTCCCACATTCCTTTATGGAGATGGCTAGAAGGAAGAATTCTGAGCTACACTACTCGGAACCCTTGGAATCAGAGCAAGAACATGGTCCAAAGTTTCTGGGGACCATATTGCTCATTGCTGGACAGTAGAATACTGGACCTCATTGCCCAGAGTTCTCTGGGGTGACTGTTTGGGATTGTAGCAAGCAGCTCCTAGGAGGCTCTCGGGTTGGGGCTGCAAAATTTACTAGGGACTGCACTTCCAAGTGTTCTTCAGGGTCTACAGTTTCCAGGGCCCAGTGCAATGAGGGTAGCATGGGCCAAATGACAGAGTGCACTACCAACATCCCCTGGGGACATGAAGCTCATAGAGATTTCTGTAGTGATGGATGGGATGGCAGAATGACAAACTGTGCTACATGTTACTCTTGTGTCCCTGCAGTTCCCAGAAGTCTTTGGAGTGAGAATTTCAAGAATGGAATACCAAACTTTACTGCACAAATTCCCTGGGGATGCCTGTACTCTGCAACTTCTAGAAGTTTCTGTGATGAGGGCTGCAATGTTAGAGCACACTAACTGGAATTTTCAGGGTACAAGGAAAAGCAGAGTGAGTTTACAGTTATTGTGGCCCTTCTCCAAGCAGATCTGTGCACATAAAACACTAGATAAAATTATCTAGAACTCTCAGGAGTTGCAACTCCCATTTATTCTCTGGGGTGATCAGATAAACTATTAGCCTTGGGTATCAGCAATCCTCAGGTGCTCTAGTTTCCAAGATTATCTGTAATAATTGAGCAAGAACATCATCCTTCATTACCCATAGTCCTCTGGTACTGCCAGAAACCTCTGTGTAGAGTGAGCAAGCCACTGAACTGCATTACCCACAATTCTAATAGGACTTTAGCTACCAGGTTCCTCTGTGTGGAATGGGCAAAAGACAAGACTACATTAACCACAATACCTAGTGCCAGCAATTCCCAAGCTCCTCTGCATTGAGAACTGTAGGGTTATACTCTCTGAAATTCTTGAGTGTGTTGCTGAGGTGAGTTTCAACCTGCAAATTCAAGAGGACTTCACAGTGAAGTGTGGACATACTTAAGGTCAAACTACACTACCAATAAGTCCTGAGACTAACCTAGATGTGAGGCCTAGAGTTTCCAGAGGCCTCCATAGTAGGGACTGCATTGGTCCACAAATGTATTCCATTAGAATTCTCAGGGTACCAAGGCAAACATGTGCCTGCTGTTCTCATGGCTCTCCCAGCAAGGGCACACAGGCAAAACACTGGATTACATTGCCCAGAATCCTCAGAGACCAGAATCTCTCAGGATCCTCATTGGTGAGGACTGTGGGGTAGAGAAGTAAACTACACTTACAAGATTCTTGTAAAAGCCCAGGTGCCTATGTGGCCTACCACTCACAGAGGCCTCCGCAGTGAGGGCTTTGCAGGCAGAAGGCCAGAATAACTCAGGGCCTGTAGCTCCTAGACAACTTCCTATTGAAGGATACATGTATAAGCTTTGCATTACACTATCCAGACTCCTCTGGGGTATAGAGACAGGCTTGCAGTATTCATATCCTGGGAGTCTTGATGGTGAGTTCTACTTAGGACGGACTGTACTACTCTAAATAATCAATGACCTGTCATTCTCAAGACCTCTGATGTCAGTGCTACCTTAAAGTGAACAACAATACTGAGAATTCCTGGGGTCTCAGAGCTCCAAGGAGTCACTATTGTGTGGACTGCAACAACATAGCACTATGCTAGAAATGTTCATGGTCTTTGGGGGCCTACATCTTCCACATACCTCTGTGGTGAGGGATGCATGGGCAGAACACCACACAACACTGCCCAGACTCCTTAGAGGTGCCTGGGTGACATGTATCTTCCAACTCCCAGAGACCTCTGTAGTGAGGATGACATTCAGGTTGTATAGTTCTAATAAACTTCAACCATAGCACTTTAACACTGGTCAAGTAAACAGTAAAAGAAGGTGGGGGATTTGCTGCTTTTGGAACCTATTTTTGGACTAACTACTCATTTTAAGAATACACACAGCATGAGACAGTGCTTTGAGAGTTGTTCTTCCATTACTACAGTTGTCCCTGCATAGAGCATTTTAATCTATCAAAAAATTATCTTGATGGGGCGATCCAAGATGGCAGACTAGAGGGTGACTGCATCTCCAGTAACTCCAGAACCCAGGATCAAGAAGGGGAGGCATTGAGAGACTCAGACTAAAGTAGAGCCATGGGTGAGTCTCCCACACCAGGTAAAGCTCGGCCTGGCCAGCAGGCCCGGATAGAGGTGGCTTATTGGAGCAGGGCAGGGCAGCTAGAGTCTTCCCCAGGCAGCCCTGACCACTCAGGGGGTGGGCCCCTCCTACATGGCCAGCTTCTCCAGCTTCTCGGAGCAGGCCCCCCAGTGAGAGCCTTTCTGATCAGAACCAGCTCCAAGTCCCGGAGCCAGTGCGGTGAGCTCTGGCCTGCAAGTGGCTTCAGGGACCAGGATAGGGCAGCCAGGGACTTCCCCAAGCAGTCCGGCCCCCGCCGGTGGGAGGCGCCTTTCAAGGCTAGCTTCTCGGAGCAGACCGCCCAGTGAGAGCCTTTCTACACAGAGCCAGTCACAAGTCCCCGAGCCGACGGAGAGCTTCGACCAGCGAGCAGCCTCTGGGATCAGGGCAGGGCAGCCATAGACTTCTCCAGGTGGCCCTGTCCCCTCCGGCCACAGGCTCTTTCCACAGGGCGATCCAAGATGGCGGACTAGAGGGTGACTGCATCTCCAGTCGCTCCAGAATTCAGGAATCAAGAAGGGGAAGCATTGAGAGACTCAGACTAAAATAGAGCCATGGGGTGAGTCTCCCCCCTGGGTGAAGCTCGGCCTGGGTGGCAGGCATGGATGGGGCAACTTATCAGAGCAGGGCAGGGCAGCTAGAGTCTTCCCCAGGTAGCCTTGCACACTCTGGCAGTGGGCTCCTCCCACACGGCCAGCTGCGCGGTGCAGGCCCCCCAGTGAGAGCCTTTCCTCACAGAGCCAGCTCCAAGCCCTGGAACCCGTAGGGGGCTAGGGGCAGATTTCTTTGGAAGCACTGCATTACCAAGTTTCTCCAAGACTTCAGGCTACTGAAGGCTGGGAGGTGATGCACTGGAAATCTACAGGGACACTATCAGCCAATAGAGGAAATCTGCAATATCTCAGGGTCCCACTGACATCTGACCAACATGAGAAAACTAAGAGAAGAAAATGTCCCAAACAAACCTAGATACTATATCAATAAAACCCAATGACAGCACAGCAAAAGAAATGTCAGAAAGGGAGTTCAGAATGTACATAATTAAAACAATCAGGGAAGCAAATGAGGAGATGAAAGAGCAAATGCAGGCATTGAAGGAGGAGATGAAAGAGCAAATGCAGGCATTAAATGATCGCAACAATCAAGAGTTAAAAGAGCAAATGTGGGAAGCAAGAGATCATTTCAATAAAGAGAGATACTGAAAAAAAAACAAACAGAAATCCTTGAAATGAAGGAAACAAGAAACCAAGTTAAAAACTCCATAGAAAGCATAACAAATAGGATAGAACACCTGGAAGACAGAACCTCAGACATTGAAGAAAAAATATTTCATCTTAAAACAAGGATGGCCAAACAGAGACGATGGTAAGAAATCATGAACAGAATCTACAAGAATTATGGGATATCATGAAAATGCCAAATTTAAGAATTATTGGGATTGAGGAAGGCTTAGAGAAACAAACCAAAGGAATGAACAATCTTTTCAATAAAATAATATCAGAAAATTTCCCAAATCTGAAGAACGAAATGCAAAACCAAGTACAAGAGGCTTATAGGACTCCAAATATACAAAATTGCAACAGACCCACACCAAGGCACATTATTATGAGAATACCTAACATACAAAATAAAGACAGAATTTTAAAGGCCGTGAGAGAAAAGAATCAAATTACATTCAGGGGGAAACCAATAAGAATATCAGCAGATTTTTCAATCCAGACCCTAAAAGCTAGAAGGGCCTGGAACAACATTTACCAAGCCCTGAAAGAAAATGGATGCCAACCAAGAATCTTATACCCAGCAAAACTTACTTTCAGATTTGACGACAAAATAAGATCCTTCCATGATAAACAAAAGCTAAAGGAATTTACAAAAAGAAAGCTGGCATTACAGAACATTCTCAGCAAAATATTCCATGAGGAAGAGATGAAAAACACTGATGCTAATCAGCAAGGGAGGAACAAGCCTAAAGGAATAGCCAAATAAAGGAGAAACCAAATCATGTCAAAAAACAAAAATGAGTCAAATGACTGGGAATACAAATCCTATCACAATAATAACCCTGATCATTAATGACCTGAACTCATGAATCAAAAGACATATACTGGAAGATTGGATTAAAAAGAAAAATCCAACAATATGCTGCCTGCAAGAGACTCATCTCATAGACAGAGATTTCCATAGACTAAAGGTGAAAGGATGGGAAAAAACATACCATGCACACGGACACAGCATAAAAGCTGGAGTATCCATCCTCATTTCAGATAATGTGGACTTCAAGTCAAAACTATTCAGAAGGGATAAAGAAGGACATTACATGCTGCCTAAGGGAAGCATAAATCACAAGATATAACAATCATAAAGATATATGCCCCAAACATTGGCTCCTCCACGTACATCAAACAAATCCTTCTCAATTCCACAAATCAAATAGATCACAACACAATAATACTAGGCGATTTTAGCACACCTCTCTCACCACTGGATAGATCTTCCAAACAAAATTTGAATAAAGAAATCATAGATCTCAATAACGCAATCAACAACTTAGACTTAAGTGACATATATAGAATATACCATTCAACAAAGAACGAATACACTTTCTTCTCAGCAGCACTTTGATCCTTCTCTAAAATAGACCATATTTTATGCCACAAAGCTACTGTTAGCAAACAGAAGAAGATAGAGATACTACCTTGTACTATATCAGATCATAATGTATTGAAATTAGAAATAAATGACAGAATAAAAAAACAGAAAGTTCTCCAATACATGGAGATTAAGTAATACACTATTATATGATGAATGGATAACAGAAGACATCAGGAGGGAAATAAAAAAATTCTTAGAAGTAAACGAGAATAATGACACATCATATCAAAATCTCTGGGACACTCTGAAAGCAGTACTTAGAGGAAGATTTATTTCATGGGGCGCATTCAACAAAAGAAGTAGAAATCAACAAATAAATGACTTAACACTACAGCTCATAGCCCTAGAAAAAGAAGAGCAGACCAACACCAAAAGTAGTAGAAGACAGGAAATAGTTAAAATCAGAGCCAAAGTCAAAGAAATTGAAACAAAAGAAACAATCTGAAAAATTAACGCAATAAATAGTTGGTTCTTTGAACAAATAAACAAAATTTACAAGCCCTTAGCCACACTAACAAAGAGAAAGAGGGAGAAAACTCAAATTACTAAAATTCGGAATGAACAAGGAAATATCACAACAGACAAGAGTGAAATACAAAACATAATTAGAAGCTATTTGGAAAAATCTATACTCCAACAAAACAGAAAACCTCAAAAACATCGACAAGTTTCTGGAGACATATGAATTACCTAAACTGAACGAGGAGGACATACAAAACTTAAATAAATAAATTTCAAGCAATGAAATAGAAGAGGTAATCAAAAACCTACCAACAAAGGAAAGTCCGGGACCAGATGGGTTCTAGGCCGAGTTCTGCAATACCTTTAAAGATGAGTTCATTCCAATACTCCTCAAAGTATTCCATGAAATAGAAGAGGAGGGAACTCTCCCAAACTCATTCTATGAAGCCAATATCACCCTGATACCTAAACCACACAGAGACACATCAAGGAAAGAAAATTTCAGACCAATATCCTTAATGAACATTGATGCAAAAATTCTCAACAAAATTTTAGCAAATTGCATACAAAAAATATTAAAAAGATAGTGCACCAAGATCAAGTGGGTTTTATCACAGGGATGCAACGTTGGTTCAACATCCAGAAATCAATAAATGTCATTCAACATATCAACAGACTTAAAGTTAAGAATCACATGATTATTTTAATAGATGCAGAAAAAAATTTTGATAAAACAGAGCATTCCTTCATGCTCAAAACACTAGAAAAAATTGGGGTTGTGGGAACATTCCTTAACATTGTAAAGGCCATCTACACTAATCCCATAGCCAATATCATTCTAAATGGTGAAAAAATGAAAGTGTTCCCCTACAAATTGGAGCAAGGCAGGGATGCCCTCTTTCACCACTTCTATTCAACATCATCCTTGAGACTCTATCCAGAGCAATTAGACAAACCAAAGAAATTAAAGGGATATGAATTGGAAAAGAAGAACTCAAACTCTCCCTGTTCACTGATGACATGATTATATATTATATGGAACCTGGAAATTCCACCAGAAAACTTTTAGAACTCATAAGTGAATTCAGTAAAGTAGCAGGTTACAAGATCAATGCTCATAAATCCAATGCACTTTTATACATAAGTGATGAATCTTCAGAAAGAGAAATTAGAAAAACTACCCCATTCACAATAGCATCAAAAAAATAAAATACTTGGGAATCAAACTCACAAAAGAGTTGAAAGACCTCTACAATGAGAACTACAGAACACTAAAGAAAGAAATTAAAGAAAACCTTAGAAGATAGAAAGATCTCCCATGTTCTTGGATAGGCAGAATTAATATTGTCAAAATGGTCATACTACCTAAAGTGCTATACAGATTCAATGCAATTCCAATTAAAATCCCAGTGATGTACCTTGCATAAATAGAGCAAGCAATTATGAAATTCATCTGGAAGAATAAAAAACCCAGAATAACTAAAGAAATCCTCAGTAGAAAGAGCAAAGCAGGGGGTATCACAATACCAGAACTTCAACTCTATTACAAAGCAATAGTAACAAAAATGGCATGGTATTGGTACCAAAATAGGTAGATCAATGGTACAGAATAGAGGACATGGACACAAACCCAAATAAATACAATTTTCTCATACTAGACAAAGGGGCCAAAAATATGCAATGGAGAAAAGATAGCCTCTTCAACAAATGGTGCTGGGAAAACTGGAAAACCATATGCAACAGAATGAAACTAAACCCCTATCTCTCACCCTACACAAAACTCAACTCAAAATGGATCAAGGGCCTCGGAATCAGACCAGAGACCCTGCATCTTATTGAAGAAAAAGTAGGTCCAAACCTTCAACTTGTTGGCTTAGGATCAGACTTCCTTAAGAGGACTCCCATAGCACAAGAAATAAAACAAGAATCAACAACTGGGATAGATTCAAACTAAAAACTTTCTCTTAGCAAAGGAAACTCTCAGTAATGTGAAGAGAGAGCCTACAGAGTGGGAGAATATCTTTGGCACTCATACTTCAGATAGAGCACTAATTTCCAGAATCTATAAAGAACTCAGAAAACTCTACACCAAGAATACAAATAATCCAATCAACAAATGGGCTAAGGTAATGAACAGACACTTCACAGAAGATGTACAAGCAATCAACAGATATATGAAAAAAGTTCAACATCTCTAGTAATAAGAGAAATGCAAATCAAAACTACCCTAAGATTTCATCTCACCCCAATTAGAATGGCAATTATCAATAACACACTTAACAACAGGTGTTGGCGAGGATGTGGGGAAAAAAGTATACTCATACATTGCTGTTGGGGTTGCAAATTAGTGCAGCCACTCTGGAAAGCAGTATGGAGATTCCTCAGAAATCTTGGAATGGAACCACCATTTGACCCAGCTTTCCCACTCCTTGGCCTATACCCAAAGGACTTAAAATCAGCATACTACAGAGATACAGCCACATCAATGTTCATTGCTGCTCAATTCACCATAGCCAGATTGTGGAACCAACCTAGAAGCCCTTCAGTTGATGAACGGATAACGAAACTGTGGTATATATATACAATGGAATATTACTTCGCAATGAAGAATGATAAAATTATGGCATTTGCAGGCAAATGGATGAAATTGGAGAATATCATGCTATGTGAGATAAACCAATCTCAAAAAACTAAAGGACAAATGATCTCATTGATAAGCAAATGAGGACATATAATGGGGGGTGGGAGGTGTTAGCGTTAGGGTTAGGGTTAGGTTTAGGGTTAGGGATAAGGAGGGTGGTAAGAATGAAGGATAGAAGGATTGTATAGAGGGAAAAGAGGGATGAGAGGGGTGGGGAGAAGGGAAAAAATAATGAATCAAACATCATTGCTCTATGTATATTTATGATTACACAAATGGTATGCCTTGACTCCATGTACAAATAGAGAAACAACATGTATCCCATATGTATACAATAATAAATAAAAGAAGTTAAAAATATTATCTTTCCATTTATAGTTTGTGGATCTAGGGTGTAGGTAAATATTTTGAAAAGGAAATATACCAAGAATCGGATTTATGGTCATTTGAATTATTTCCAATCAGCATTTTATTTTAAAAGTATATTAAATTTTTTTGACCTCACAATTCTACAGTGCCAAGCCCAGGCCCATGCCATCAGACCCTCCATGTCCAGTGCCCACTCTGTGGTTGATCATCTATCAACATGGGGGTCACCTTTCCCACAAGCATTGATTATTTCTGACCTGGATGTAGGGAGATAGCACCCTTCTTGGGAAACTGAATTATCAAGTTCCTCTCAAGCATCAGGCTACTGAAGAATAGAAGAATTGAACACTGCAATATAATTTTATTGCTAAATTCTATTTAAATTAGTGGTATTATTAAGATTATTCTTATTATACCTATTATATTTCTACTTTTTTTCTTTTTTTAATATTTTTCTCACTCTATTTTCCTCTTATATATGTTTCCTTGGAGACTCTTTCTTCTTTTCTCATGCTAACAACCTATTTCTTTTAATTCTGCTTTCAATATTCTACAACACAGTATCTCTCTAGACTCACTTTTCCTACAATACAGTATCTGTATAGACTCACTTCTTATCTCGTTAACATTGTATACTACACCCTGCCCCATCCCCCTTGTCCATCATTAGAAATTGTGGTCCTTATTGCAAACCTATTGGTTTTTCTATGGATAATAATTTGAACTCATCATCTCTGTTTATTAAGACAACATGGGGACTATGGAAAGCAGTCTAGGGGGAATGGGAAGAGGCTTGAGAGCTACACATGTGGTGTATGGGGGGGTCCTCACCAGTCTTTGGCTTCATTAGCCCTACTCCCAAAATGGTGACAATATCATTCTATGCAGCAGCCTCCTGACAGATGCTATTGACTGGCTCTATTGTAAAAATTCCAGAGTTCCCTACCTGGAGTCTACCCCAGAATCAGAAAGATGAGGTTGGCAGGATAAGGGGTAGTAGAGTGCTTGCCTAGCATGTGGGAGGCCCAGCAGTGCAAAGAAAACAAAGAAACAACAACAAAATGAGGCTGATAATGGCCCAGGACCAGTCACCCCAACTGGGTTCCTTCCTCATCTACACTTCATGAGGCACAGCTCTGGTCTGTCCCAGCTGGTATTGCTGATATTGAAATTGCTGAAGGGATTGGTGCAACCGTGATGGAAAACAGTATGGAGATTCCTCAGGAAACTTTGAATGGAAGCACCTTTTAACCCAGTTATCCCACTCTCAGGTTTATACCCAAAAGACTTAAAATCAGCACACTGCAGTGACACAGCCACATCAATATTTATAGCAGCTCAATTCACAATAGCTAAACTATGGAATCAACCTAGATGCCCTTCACCAGATGAATGTATAAAGAAAATATGGTACACATACACAATGGAATATTACTCAGTCTCAAAGAAGAATAAATTATGATATTTGCAGGTAAATGGATGGAGCTGGAGAATATCATACTAAGTGAAATAAGCCAATCCCCCAAAACCAAAGACTGAATGTTTTCTCTGATATATGGATGCTAATTCACAATAAGGGTTGGGGGCTAGGGAAGAATAGAGGTATTTTGGATTTGGCAGAGGGGAATGAAGGGAAGTGAGCGGGTACTGGGATAAGGAAGGATAGCAGAATGAATCAGACATTTTATCTCATGTACATATATGACTACACAACCTGTGTGATTCTACATCATGCACAATTAAAAGAATGAGAAGCTATGCTCCTAAAAAAAAAAAAAGTCAACACAGTTAATTTCTTAATAGGGACTATTTGGGCTATGGACACATATTGATTGGTGCACTGCTAATATTGATCTCTCACTTCTAGGTGAGGTATTGGAAATCTGCAGGGACACTATAAGTCTATAGGGGGGAAATTGCAATACCTCAAATTTGCACTGCTAGAGGGGAAGATACATGAACAACATGAGAAAACAAGGGAAGAAAGTGTCCCAAACAAACCTAGATGTTACATCAATAGAACCCAATGACAACATGAAAGAAGTGTCAGAAAGGGAGTTCAGAATATACATAATTAAAATCATCCTAGAAGTGAACAATAAGATAAGAGAGCAAATGCAGGCAAAAAATGATTGCACCAATAAACAGTTAAAAGAGCAATTGCAGGAAGCAAAAGATCATTTCAATAAAATAGACAGAATATGAAAATAAACCAAACAGAAATCCTTGAAATGAAGAAAACAATAAACCAAATTAAAAACTTAATAGAATGCATAGCCAAAAGGCAAGATCACTTGGAAGACAGAACTTCAGACAAAAAAGAAAAAAAATATTTAATTTTGAAATCAAAGTTTTTCAAACAGAGAAGATGAAAACAAATCATGAATAGAACCTCAAAAACTTATGGGATATCATGAGAAGACCAAATTTAAACATTATTGGGATAGAGGGAGGCACAGAGATATAAACCAAAGGAATCTATAACCTATACAATGAAATAATAGAAGAAAAATTACCAAAAGTAACAAATGAAAAGGAAAGTAAAATACAAGAGACTTAAAGGACACCAAATATACAAAATTACAACAGGACCACACCAAGGCACATTATAATGTAAATGCCTACCATACAAAATAAAGAGAATTTTAAAGGTGGTAAGAGAAAAGCATAAGATTACATAAGGGGGAAACCATATGAATATCAGCAGATTTTTCAGCCCAACCCTAAAAGCAAGAAACCCATGGAATGACATATTTCAAGCTCTGAAAGAAAATGGATGCCAACCAAGAATCTTATCCCCATCAAAACTAACATTCAGATTTGATGATGAAATAAAATCCTATAAAAAACAAAAACTGAAAGAATTTACAAATAGGAAGCCTGTGCTACAGAACATTCTCAGCAAAATATTCTGTGAGGAAGAAATGAAAAACAACAATGAAGGTCAGCAAAGATAGGAACTACCCTAAAGGAATAGCCAATTATGGAGATACCAAGTCAAGCTATAAGTCAAAAATAAGTCAAAATGACCAGGAATACAAGTTATCTCAATAATAACCCTGAAAGATAATGGCCTAAACTTATCAATCAAAAGACACAGACTAGCAGATTGGATTAAAAAGAGAGATCCAACAATATGCTTTCTTTGAGAGACTCATCTCATAGAAAAAGACATCCACAAACTAAAAGTGAAAGGATGGGGAAAAGCATACCATGACCATCGACTCAGTAAAAAGGCAGGGGTCTCCATCCTTATATCAGATAAAGCAGACTTCAAGCCAAAGTTAGTCAGAAGTGATAAAGGAGGATATTTCATACTGCTTAAGGGAAGCATAAAACGGCAATGATTAAAAATCACAGATATTTATGTATGTGTACATTAAACAAATCCTTCTCAATTCCAGGAAGCAAAGAGGCCAAAACACAACAATACTAGGTGACTTTAACACAACAACTGTCACCATTGAACATATCTTCCAAACAAAAATTGAACAAAGAAACCATAGAAATCAATAACACAATCAATAATTTAGACTTAACAGATATATATATATATATATATATATAATATTCCATTCATCAATGAGTGAATACACTTTCTTCTCAACACCACATAGATCCTTCTCTAAAATAGACCACATGTTATGCCACAAAACTCTTAGCAAATACAAAAAGAGATGCTAAATTGCACTCTATCAGATCATAATGGAATGAAATTAGAAATCAATGTCAAAGTAAAAAACAGAAACTACTCCAACACTTGGAGACTAAATAATACACCATTGTATGATGCATGGATAACAGAAGACATTGGGAGGAGATTAAAAAATTCTTATATATAAATGAGAACTATGATACAACATTTCAAAATCTCTGGGACACTGTGAAAGCAGTACTAAGAGGACAATTTATTCAATGAAAGAAGAAAAAGTCAACAATTAAATGACCAAACATTCCAGTTCAAAGTTCTAGAAAAAGAACAGATCAACACAAAAAGTAGTAAAAGACAGAATATTATTAAGATCAGATCTTAAATCAATGAAATTGATACAAAATAAACAATACAAAAAATTGACAAAACAAAAAGTTGGTCCTTTGAAAATATAAACATAATTGATAAGCCCTTAGCCACACTACAAAGAGAAGAGAGAAAACTCACATTACTAAAATTCATAATGTAAAAGGAAATATCACAACAGACAGTACTGAAATGCAAAACAATTGTAGAAACTACTTTGAAAATCTGTAGTCCAACAAAATAGAATATCTCAAAGACATTTATGGGTTTCTAGAGATATGTTCCACCCAAACTGAATCTGGAGGACATACATAATTTAAATAGATCAACTTCAAGCAATGAAATAGAAGAATTCATTAAAAGCCTACCGACAAAGAATATTCCAGGAATAGATAGATTATCAGCTGAATTCTATAAGACCTTCAAAGAAGATCTCATTCCAATACTCCTCAAAGAATTCTATGAAATAAAAGAGGAGGAAACCATTCCAAACTCATTCTATGAAGCTCATATCACCTTGAAACCAAAGCCAGACAAACACACATCAAGGAAAGAAAACTTCAGACCAATATCTCTAATGAACATAGATGCAAAAATTCTCAACAAAATATTAGCAAATTGCATACAAAAATATGTTAAAAGATAGAGCACCATGATCAATTAGGTTTCATCCCAGGGATGCAAGTTTGGGTAAACATCCAGAAATCTTCAAATGTAATTCAACACATCAACAGGCTTAAAGTTAAGAATACCAAGATTATTTCAATAGATGCAGAAAAGCCACTTGATAAAATATAGCACCCCCTCATGCTCCAAACACTAGAAAAATTAGGGATAGTAGGAATATACCTCAACATTGTAAAGGATATCTATGATAAGTCCATTGCCAACATTATTCTAAATGGAGAAAAAATGAAAGTATTCCCTCTAAAAACTGGGAAAAGGCAGGGATGCCATCTTTCACCACTTCTATTCAACATCATCCTTAGAACTCTAGTCAGAGCAATTAGACAGACCAAAGAAGTTAAAGGGATATGAATAAGAAAAAAAGAACTCAAACTATCACTATTTAATGACATGATTATATTTAAATAAGCAGAAAAATTTTACCAGTAACCTTTAGAAATCATAAATGAATTCAGTAATGTAGCATGATATAAAATCAACACTCATAAATCTAATGCATTTTGTTCATAAGTGATGAATCCTCTGAAAGAAAAATTAGAAAAAACTAGGCCATTCACAATTGCCTCAAAAAAATAAAATAAAATACTTGGAAATTGATTGAACAAAAAAGGTGAAGGACCTCTACCATGAGAATTACAAAACACTAAAGAAAGAATTTAAAGAAACCCTTAGAAAATGAAAAGATCTCCATGTTCTTGGAGAGGCAAAGTTATTATTGTCAAAATGGCCATACTGCCAAATGTGCTATACAAATTCAATGCAATTCCAATTAAAATGCCAATGATATTCCTCATTGAAATACAGAAAACAATCATGAAATTTATTTGGAGGAATAAGGTATCCAGAATAGCTAAAGCAATCCTTAGCAGAAAGAGCAAAGCAGGGAGTATAAACTGACCCTTCAACTATACTACAGAGCAATGGTAACAAAAATTGCATGGTATTGGCATCAAAATATGCAGGTAGACCAATGGTTCAGAATAGAGGACACAAAGAGAAACCCACATAAATACAGTTATCTCATACTAGACAAAGGTGCCAAAAACATACTAATGGACAAAAGATAGCTTCTTCAACAAATGGTGCTGGGAAAACTGGAAATCCATATGCAGTAAAATGTAACTAAAACCCTATCTCTCACCCTGCACAAAACTCAACTCAAAATTGATTAAGGACCTAGGAATTAGACCAGAGACCCTGCACCTAATAAAAGAAAATGTAGGTCCAAATCTTCATCATATTCTCTTAGGACCAAACTTCCTTAACATGACTCCCAAAGAACAAGAAATAAAAGCAGGAATCAATAATTGTGAGAGTTCCAAACTAAAAGCTTTTTTCACAGGAAAAGAAACAACAATGTGAAGGGAGAGCCTACAGAGTGGAAGAAAATCTTTGCACACACACTTCTGATACAGCACTAATTGTTGGGATCTTAAGCCCCCTTGTTCTTCTCAAATAGCGTCAAGGGAAGGGTCAATTCCCAACAGGGTCAGAACAGGATAGGTAGGGCCAACTAACCGCCCACACCCAGCCCTCTGGGTGGAGAACAATCAGACACATCAGGGAGACCAGTCACAGCAAGAACTCATTTATTGAAGAAGTCACATAGCTTTGATGTAGGGTGGAGGCTAGGCAGGAACCAATCAGCTTAAAGGTAAGCAAGGCATGGGGGTTCAAGCAGGTGAGTTTCCCTAGGACCATATGGCAAGCATGAGCTGATCACATTTGCAGAACTGTTGTTAACCAATCCCTGACAGTGCTCCAATTTATTGTCATTAATCTTTGAAACCGCCTTTGAGGCCTTGATCTTGCTCACCTGCCAGGGAATAAGGAATCAGCCTGAGTTAGTTAATGTGTCATTAGTCCCAACAACTAATCTCCAGAATCTATAAAGAACTGAAAAATTTTACACCAAGAATAAAAATCAATAAATGAGCTAAAGAAATGAAGAGACACTTCAGAGAAGAGGATCTAAAAGTAATCAACAGATATATGAAAAACTGTTCAACAACTCTAGTAATAAGAGAAATGGAAATCAATACTACCCTAAGATTCCATCTCACCCTAATTAGAATGGCAATTATCAAGAATAGAAGCAACATCAGATGTTGGCAAGGATGTGGGGAAGAAGGTACACTTATACATTGCTGGTGGGGTTACAAATTGGTGCAGCCACTCTGGAAAGCAGTATGGAGATTCCTTAGAAAACTTAGAGTGTAACCACCATTTGACCCAGCTATCCCACTCCTTGGCCTATACCCATAGGACTTAAAATCAGCTACAGTGAGACACCCACATCAATGATTATAGCAGCTTAATTCACAGTAGTTATATTGTGGAACCAACTTAAATACCCATCTATAAATAAATGGATAAACTGTGGTACATATACACAATGGAATATTATTCAATCAAAATGAAGAATATAATTATGACATTTGCAGGTAAATGGATGGAGTTGGAGAATATCATATTAAGTGAAATAAGCCAATTCCAAAAAGCCAAAGACCAAATGATTTCTCTGATAAGTGGTTGATGATGTATTATGGGGGCATAGGGAGGTAAGGGAAGAATGGAAAAAGGATGAATTATTTAGATGGAAATGAGGGATGGGCAGATTGTGGGGGGAACAAAAGATAATAGAATGAAACAAACATCATTACCCTATGTACATGTATGAATGTGCAAATGGTTTGACTATACTTTGTGTACAACTAGAGAAACAATAGTTGTACTCCATTTGTGTAGAGTGAATCAAAAGAAAAAAGAAAAAAACTATATACCTAAAAAATTTGTAGTTGAAATTCTTACTGTTGACTTATTTTAGTTTCTCTATAAGAATCTTGCATTTTGTATGTGCTCTTTTATCCTACAGTTAAAAAAATTAGTTGTCAATTGACCTCGATTTTATATATTTACAAGTGGTGCTGAGATTTGAACCCAGTGCCTCACACATGCTAGGCAAGTGACTTATAACTGAGCTATAACCCCAGTCCTTATCCTATAATTTTTATTGTTGATTCTTCACCTAACAGTTTTGAACAAGTAATTAATTACCGCAAGGCCTTGGGAAAATGAAATTGGAATTTCTATCACTGTTCTACCTTCAGTGGGTTCAGTGGCCCCTGGCAACTCTCAGCTTCTGCAAACCTTTCCTGATCAAGAAACAGGTGGAGTGAGGAGTTCTCAAAGGACCCTTTCAGCTCTTCTGGCTCACACATTTGAATTTCAGGAATTGTCAGTTCCCTGAACCAGCTTCTTTCATTTTAGTAAAGAATTAACCTAAGATGAAGTACCAGGCATGTCTATTTGTGGATTGTGTAGTCAGTCCCATTACTTTACAGTTATAGCTTACTGGAGTTGTTGAATTTTTTTCCATAAAGCCTGTGTTTCCACACAACACAGAGAATATTGATTCCAATTGAAAATCTGAATTTCTAACTGAGTCTAATTTCAGTATTTGAAAATTCAAAAAATATTTTTTTCATAAAGTTCACTTTTTAGTCTTTTCATAATCCCTGCCATTTAATGCCTGGTTTGGATCAGTTGTTTGGTTACATTTCGAGTTGGTTTATGTTACTTTGCAGTTAAAAATTCCAGTTAACCTTAAATGGGCACTTTCTAGTTTATTTATATACTTTGGAAAATTCCTGCTTTGTGTATAGGTTTAGTGCCATGGGAATGGTGTCTTCTGATTTTTTTTTTTTACAGAATACAAAATGTTTCTTTTAATCACTCTTCTAAACTATACTACACAAATTTATTTATTTTTTGTATCTGCAGGTAGTTCCACAGTAACATAAAGAATTTTTGACAAGTTTTCTTCCATTGTTACCATCAATTTAGTAAAACATAAAGCAGTTTATTATGTCTGTTTCCACAAGCAATGCCTTCATTACCTTGTTCTATATTTGTATTAGAGTACATTTTTTGATCCATCAAAAATTGTGACTATCCTCACAAAGGTGCTACAAAATTGTTTCTTTGTTTGTTGAGCTCATCACCAGTGAGCTTTCAAAATATTAGATCTTTAAATATTAATTATGGTTGCAGGTATTTAGGGAAACCCACCTTCTATTGATACAGTAAAAATATTAAGGTTGCTGTGATTTTTCTGTAGGAAGAATCAGGGCTAACCTTTTGAAATAACAATATGTTCACCTGGAAAGTATAGCAGTCTGAATGCTATGGACTTTCCATTTCAGATTTCTGTTAGGGAGGAAAAAAGATATGAACATCTAAGTGGCTTCAAAGTTTAAAAAGTGCTCTTTAGAATGTTTTCTTTATGAATGCATATTGTCTAAGTATGACTTAGTTTACTCTTATAAAAATGTTACTTGGACATCACATTTACTTAATTTCAATTGACAAGAGATTCTAAGGCAATTCTTATACAAATGAAAGCTAAAAGAAAAAAGTGATATGAATATGTTTTCATATTTTGACTACTTGTAAAAAATAATAAAATTTTACTTCAGAGTTTTTTGATACAAAATTTTTCTTTCAAGAATAAAAATATATAAAACATTGATATAAAACTAAAGGCAAAGGAAGGCACAGTTCAGCATATGTGAAATTAAAGAGAAAAAAGGTTCACATACTTATTGGTTACAATAAAATATTAATAAAATTTCTTCACTCTCAATGTGTTCAGTGCTTAAAAGTTGAGAGCATATAAAAACAAAACTTTAAAATTCACTTAATGCAACATGAATTTTCAGATGTACTTGAATATATAAAAAACAGTTTTTAAAATGCTAACATAAATGTAGACTATCCATGTTATGAAAAGTGCAAGTCAAATGGACAGAGGTTTTCACAATATTCTTTTCATGACACAGGTAAACTAGCCCAGGGGGACAAATTTGATGAGTTAATGAGCCCTTAATTGCAGTCAGATATCATCAGGATTTCTGAGAGTTCTACAAAAGAAATACTGGAGAAGCAGCTCTGTCCAGACTGGGGATTGGAACTGGCATGTGAATGTTAAGCAGTGTGAGGAACTGGAGGTGACAAACAAATTAAAACAATTAGTACAAATCTCCTGGGAAAAGATGGGGTTCCTTACATTTCCAAACTGACTACAGTAATTTGGTCATCTATAAAATGGATTGGCATTCCTGTGATAAATCATTTGTCAATCCATTCTATAGACTAATTTGCAGATGACAATTGCAAGATTACCTAGAGCAAAGAAGAATAAAGCCGATGAGCTGTCCTTAATTGTTCTATATGACAGGTTACTAGAAAAAAGTACATAAATTAGATGTTACTAAAGCATATTAAAATACTGTTTTTAAAAGGTTCTAGGCTATCTAGGAATGCTGATCTGCTTCAAATTTTGAGAAAAAATTTTAAATGAGACTCTTTATAAATTGGTAATTTCTAATACTCTATTTTACAATTTGCATTAGTTTTCCAGACCATTACAAAGATTTTTCTCAATAAACTAAAAATGAAGATTGTTCATCTTGAAGTATTTAGAAGAAGAATCTCTTTTAGAGTTGAAAATGTATTCTTAAATATTTTATTGGTTCTATTTACTTATACATGACAGCATAATGCATTCAGATTCATTGTGCACAAATAGTTCATTTATTTGTTTTGTTGTTAATGGACATTTATTTGTTCATATGTGGTGCTGAGAATCAAATCCAGTACCCACACATGATAGACAACCCCTCTACAACTGAGGTAAAACTCCAAATTCTGAAAAAAAATTTTGTTCATAAATAATATCAAACTTATTAGAAAGATGACTCATAAAAAAAAGCATTGTGAAGTTAATTTCTATATTGCTACCAACTAAGATGATAACTAGCAGGATAAAAAGGTGCATGTTTTAGTGACAAGTTTCAGGTCACAAGCATATCCATCATTTGTGCTCCCAACTGAACAAGTTGAAGTAAAGGCCTCTTATTAATACCTGACTCTCTGTACCAGATATTTTATTGCCTATAAGTGTCAAAATGATTTTCTATATCGTCTTGTAGCATAATTCCTATTTAGGCCAGAGTAAATTTAAATATAAACTTAGCACTAAATATCAAACTGCAGAGCATGGAACCTGTTAGAAAAACAATATGTATTTGTAGAACATGTAAGTACATTTTTGCACTTTTCAAACTATTTCAGTAACTTTTTTTACATCTGTGCTTTTTTGCTTATCAAGTTCTGTCATTTCATTTGATATCTAGTGGATATAAAGTATGTTTAGTTATCTCCATTTTACAAATGAGCAGAGAGTTAAAATTCTGATTACATAAAGGCCACAGCTAATAAGCGGCAACACCTAATTTTAAGCTCTGATTGGAATTTATCTGTACTAAATTACCCAAGATCTTACTTTGTCAGGTGCTAAAGTGTGTCTTAATTACTGTTTCAATTATTCAATGGTTATTGGTGTATTCAAGGTTCAGTTTCTTTCCTGGTGTTTAAAAATTTTTATTTCTTTCTAAAATGTTATCCAGTTCAACTGTGTTTTCAAATTCTTCACATATACTTTATACTCTCTTATTTGTGCTCCTAACCACTATACTTATTGACTTGGAGTAAACACTGAAGGAGATCAGGTCTTTAATTTTTATTGTTAGTGGTTTTTTAATTTCCCTTTTGGGTCTTTGTCTATCTTGTTGATATTTTCAAAAGAATCCCTTTTGGTTTTATTAGTATTGTCTGATGTTTTAAAAGACATCACTTATTTCTGCCCCTAACTTCTTATTTATGCACACTTAATTGTCACAGTTCTTGATTAGCCTGTCTTTATTGGCATGTTTCTCAGTTCTCTTTATTGACTCCTTACTATAGCCCCTAATTCTTCCTTCACAGAATGAGTATTTAATAGAAATGGTAGTGATAAAAGTACAAATTATAATGAACATAAGAGATCCTACAGGTGGTCCAGAAAGTAGCTAATGTTGGGGACACATGTCTAGCAGAAGCTGCTAGCAGAGCTGGAGCTCAATGCTCCAGGTTGGACTTCATTTGTCAATGGATTTTTATTTTCTTCCATTTTCTGTCCTTCAGCATCTATTCTACAGAAAAGGAATGGACAGACCAACCCTGTAGCATCAGAGGGATGTTTGGGATGACTGACATGATATAACCTGGGGCAGCTTTTAGAAACCAAGAGAAAAATATGTTTGACAGAAAGGCAGATAAGTTCCTGACTGCGGACAGTGTGTTGTGTGAGGGAGTGGGGGATGGGAGTCAGGGGAGGGCAACCAGTGTAATTCTTACATTGAAGCATAGGCCAGACTTCTGTCCTCAGCCTACTTTTCTCCATAAACATACCTGGACTTGATAGCCATTTCCATTTTAGTCGTCCCCAACCAATGCTTCTTTTCCAAGAAAGCTGTTTTTCCCTGGTGCTCTAAGTCAGGGAGATCAGTGGTTAGGAATACAAAGTAAATTTGAATCTTGTTCTGCCACTTATTAGTGTGTGATCTTGGGTAAAGTGGGCAATGTCATTGTGCCTTTGTTTCTTCACCTTTACAACAGAAATACTTGTAGCATTAAATGAGAAGACATAAGTCACCCAGTATCTTGCAAGCAGGAAGACCTGAGTGCATATCAGTTATCTTTCCTAACACATTGTCAGTCTCATATTCACATAATCAGTTTGCCTCTTCCTCATTATTACTACCTATTTACTCTTCAAACCAAACTGAAGTTCTTCTCAATCTTGCCTAAGAAATATCTTCAAAATTGATTTGTATGTACACTGTCCCTTCAGTATTTGAAGTACTGTAATAATTTTCTCCTCACTTCCTGTTCCTTCCACTTTCTATTGATTTCTTCCTTCACATGGATATCATGTCTGAAGGTGTAACAGCAGATTAAGGTGGAACTATTCATAGTCCATGCCTCCTTTTCATACTTTATCTATCACCAGGTCTCTTCCTGAATATACTTTAATATACTTTCTGTATCCTAAACTGGCAGATCTAGTAAATCTAAAATATACTTTGCTCTCTATCAAAATCCTGTCCCTTCTCCCAGCTGAGCTCAGGCAGTCCTTCTTAGAATCTGTTGAGTCCCTGGATGCAAAGATCCAGTCAGTCCCTCAGTTCCTGCTTTGTTTACTCTCCTGCTATTCACATGTATATCTCTTACAGTCCCTGCTGCAGAGCATTGCAAATATTTACTAGCTCAGATTTGTCAAACTAAAAATTTCAGCACACAGTCTCAAATGAAAATTTGACTAGCTCCACCCAATTTCAACATGTACCTGTACCTACTGGGTGCATTTCTAATTTGATAAAAATCTGTTTAAAAATGTTGGAATGGTACAGACATGTAAGCTCAAAAAGCCAAATTACTCAATTGAAGAAGACATTTCACTTTATTTTTAATTCTGGGTCCTTGACATTCGACACTTAGTACAGTGTTTCTGACATCTATCTATTTACTAAAATATATCTCAGTTTGAAAGCATACCACGTCCAGAAAAACTAGTGTCTTTTCTCCTATTTTGGATTTATTTAATATATGTGATAGCCTGCTATAATAATTGTACATGAATGAACAATGAATATACATGAATGATCATGTGCAGAAACTCCTCAGTTCTGTCAGTTGTAACCCTCAGGATCCAGTCTACCTTTGTAAAAATCAGAACAGGAAACCTGCCAGCATCATTTAAAGTTTGTTGTAGGACAAGCATGTTTTTTTCCTTTGCCAGTACATTAATAGCATATGTGAAAGAGGCTTGTTATTTTGAAAGATTACTTTTATAAGTTTGGAAGGGACATAATCATAATCTGAATGCTGAAAATTCATCAATTGCAATATCTAGTTTCAGAAAAATCTTCCTTTTACCATGTTTTCATGTTTATCATTTTAAAAATTGCTATGTTCAACTATCCTCTTAATTGGAAGGATAATAATATATTAAATGGTGCATAATTGTTTTCCCTTAGTTTTATGATTCAATCAGGAAAAGAGGGTCCAAGGACATATAACAAGTCAGCCTTCCAGACTGGGTCATATTATTTTTGGGGGAGGCTGCTTTTTGATTGGCACCAAGAGAAAAAAACAGGTCTATTTGGTGAAATTAAAATTGAAATTCTCAAGCAAGTAGCTTTTAAAAGCAGTAATGAGGCCAGGTAAATTATAACTGGGCTGTAATTGTAGTAACACAGGACTGGGACAAGAGGATCACAATTTCAAGGCCAACCTCAGCAACTTAACAAGACCCTGTCTCAAAATATAAAGGGCTGAGGATGCAACTCAGTGGTGGAGTGCCCTGGGACAATCACCAGCAACTCCCCTTACCACACAGAATGCAATCTATTCTTCAGCTTTCTAAATGTAAAGTAGGAACCACTGGCCTTCAGTCATTCTCAAAATATCACCCCTGGACTAAGAGCATTATTAGGCACTTGAATGAAATGTTTATGTCAGACCCTATCTAAGACCTAAGAACTCAGAAATCTTTAACACACCATCCAGGTGACTGCATGCTATTTTTCAATACTGGGTATAAACATCCCAACTCCCAGAAATCCAGATAATGTGTAGAACACCTGTGAACATAAAGAATACTTATTGTTGGTAATACTAGGTGAAAAAATTAGCATAGTTCCAGTCATTTCCCAAGGTTTTCCCAGGATGTCACCAAGATATATTTGAATCTTGTGACAGAATTCCCAATAAGGGGAAAAAATAGAGGCCGTTCATTGTTTACAAATACTTGCTGAATTCCACAGAAGCTCTAGGTCCTGCCCCCCAGAGTTCAATGTAGCCACATAAGTTCTTTCTTCTCTATTCATTCCCAGAGCTCAGCTGTTCAAACCTTGAGCCTTTCAAAAAATGAGGCCTTTTATCTCCTCACCAAAGATGAGGATGCCCAGGCTAAAGCTTTTTTAAAGTACTAGATTTACTCATTGCTAATTTTAATTACCATTACTAGTTTTTGCTTCCCTGTCTAACTTATAAAGGTTCAAAATCAAGGTGTTGCTGTTTGTAACTAAAGATTGATTTTATGTGCTAGGAATAAGAGTCAGGGGAAAGAAAAAACATTTACTCCTAGGACATATTCACATCATGATACCCTTACTCCAGAATTAAGCCAGAGAAGCAAGATAGTAATTAGAATCACTTTAGCTTACCATTCTTCCAAAGAGATCCTATATCTCACCATGTACATCAGGCTTCTGGCACAGAGATGGTACTTTGCATATATAATTTTGACAAGCAAAATGACCAACTCAAATGGTAAACAGACTTGATCTTTTTTTAACACTTACCTTTTTGAGATCTTTTTAATAATTCTTTGGCATCATAACATTTAGAGAATCACTAATAATTGCTGATATCATTTGTACTCCAGTGTAAAAGCTAGATGCTGTGAGACACCATGGGGAACAGGATGAAGTTGCAGTCTTGAGGGTCCACAATCTACTGAAGTTTGC
Source organism: Sciurus carolinensis (assembly GCF_902686445.1). NCBI lineage: Eukaryota > Metazoa > Chordata > Mammalia > Rodentia > Sciuridae > Sciurus > Sciurus carolinensis. Next base: position 19,352,948 of record NC_062227.1, on the reverse strand, counting down.
CAGATTAACAGCCAAATGCTCAGGACTAAATAACATGGGAGCCAAAGAACTGCATCTAGCTTGAAATGAACCACACTGGGAATATGGGATGCAGGGTGGATGAGACAAGGCTAGAATCGGGCATGGGGAGTTTGCACTGTGTCAACCCCTTTTCATTCCTGTCTTTAGAATTTGTCCTGCCTAAACTCATATATCTAAACTAAAACAACATAGGTGGGTGAGGAGCAGTCTTTGGTATGAAAAAAAAAAATTACCAATATCCAAATGATAAATGTGATACTACTGCAAAATTCTAGCATATAAGTGAATAATGATACTGTCCTAATTCAGAGGATTCTGCAAGATAAAGCAACTAAATCTTCATTGTTTTTTAACTCAAGGTTCTGGATGCTCTTTTTTTTTTTTTCTTTTACTTATTTAATCACAGAACAGAAGTAACTTGATTATAATTTAGAAATATGCAGGTGACTTTTGTGTCCCAGTAGGGGAAATATGTTGCTGTTTTTACTTTTGAATTCATTTCATGTAGATCAGAGCACTGAGTAACTGGATTATTATGTTTTTTCTTAAGTTTTATACTTCCCTAAAATTTTGTTTTGGTTTTCATAGTCAAATAAAAATATACAAAATACTTCAGGAACTAATTGTTGCACTTATGGACATTTGACATAAATACACCATTTCTGCCTCAAAAAATATCTCCTCTGAAATGGTGTGCAGGCTTGTCCCTCTGAACACCTTTTGTAAACTCAATATATTTACCAATTATGAGGCAGAAGCCACCATCTTAAGCATCTGGAGAACTGAGAGAAAAGGTGTCCCTTAGAAGTTCTATGTTTACAAGTTCATTTCCAAACACTCACCTGGAACAGAGTATTTGGCCTTTTCAGTATGCAGGACTCAGTGAAACTACAGGACTAAGTCTGCTCCCAAAATGTAAGCTGGAAAGTAGTGGACTAGGGGTCAGAAGCAATCCATTTTGTGCCTGGGAAGTAAAGGACATAGATAGTTCTTGATAGAGGTTCACCTGACTCTAGTGTGATCAAGAGAGCAGCACAGTGATTATGTTCCCTCCTGTGGACCAAGAAACAAACCCCACCATCTTAGGAAAACTGCACAACTTATTTCTGCAAAATTTAAATATCATAATTCTCTTCAATGCTAATACTTATTAACTTATAAAGGAAAAAATGTATTGATATTCTGGTGGAAAACTCATTTGTAGCAACTTCTGTCCAAAAGATCTCTTCAAATTTCTCTTCCTCCTAAATTAAAGAAAGTTTAGTGTACTGACAAAATAGGATCCCAGGAAAGGTTTTTTCTTTTCTTTCTTTCATTCTTTCTTTCTTTTTGGAATTGTTTTTCTACAGTGGACGCTCTACTTAGGTTATAAAAACACAAAGCACATGTACACATTTTAAAATTATTTCTTTACATCTTCCATTATTGACCAACTCTTTAATAGCTTAGAATCTGCTGTTTAAATACCCTGTCACAGCTTCTTAAAAAGCTCTGAACTGGTTTTCCATATTTCACTCTGGACATGGGATTGGTGAGAATCCAGCACCCTGGCAATGGTGAAGGCTATATGTGGTGATTCTTGTCAGGTTGGATGTAGAGCCAACAGTTCTGAGTCTCTCAGAAGCGTGTCATGCTGACATTTGTTTTCATACAGGCAGCAGGAGTCCTGGCCAACAAGCCAGAAAGAATATGAGAAACAGGCTTCCCGCTCCCGGGAAACATCTCCCGCTCCTCCCACACATCTCTGTTCTCCCTAAGGTCCCTGTAGCCTTAAAGAGTTATTTGGCTACTTTTTAAAGGAAAGTTCCTATAAATCCTTCACTGAGTAATCTCTGGAAGAGTGTGAGCTTTTATATCCTCTCCCCATAGCCTTGTGGAGCCAGGCAAGCAAGGCTGACTGAGGGAAAGTGCTAAAGAAAAAAAATCACAAGCAAAACCCATGCTTTCTCTTCCTCTACCCAGAATGCTTGTTTTAACAAGTAGCCATAGGCAGCTCCTGATTCTGCAGGCTGTCAGGGAAGAAAGAACCTGGGCATGCATTTGAAAAGGGAAGGATCCTCCTATCAGGAACTCACTTTTCATATCCAATAAATTTCCAACTTAATACTTAGTAAACTAAAAAGCTCACACATTGGTCAAACAAGGTGAGTTGGCCTTGTCCAGATGTGCCCACATGGGGCCTTGCCCACAGCCCTTTGCCAGAACCAAGTCCTGAAGTGCCCTCTTCCCTACCCCTACCTCCCTTTGCCCATCAAAATGCCACCTCCTCAAAGGATATATTCCTCATCTTCCCTCAACCAGATGGACTTTCTCTCCCTGTCGTGTCTTTAGAACACAGTATAAACACTTTTTTTCCTTAACATTGAGCATGTTCCACCTCATCTTATGGTAATTTGCATAAATTTCTGCTACCTATTTCTGTAGTCTTTATTCTCCTATAGTACTCAGAACTCAATACTTGATGGACTGAATTTATTCACAACTCTGGGCATGTTCCATACTGTCCCCTCACACTTTACTGTCCTCACTTTCAATGCCCATGTTCAAACTTGAAATCATCATCACCTTTCTGCATCCACTGTTTCTTAAAATTTTATTTTTTGTCAATTATATCTTTTATCCACTCCATGAAAACTGAGGGTACAAGTATGTTTCAGGTGACACAAACAAGTTTAAAAAAAGGTGGGATCTGTGTGCTCATGGATCTGTCCACCACACCATGTCCCAGTTGCCATGGAGCATAACAGCATGACTTCCAAAACTTCCTGGAATTTGTGCTCCTGGGTATTCCTTCATTTCCATTCCTTCTGTACTCAGCCTCTTTCACTTTACAGAAGGTATCCTACACAGTTACCTAACCCAGTCCACCTATCTCATGTTCCCCTTTTCCATCAGTTCTGTACACTGCCACCAAATCATTACATTAAGAAAGCATATTCATTCAAAAGTCACTAGTTTCAGGGAGAGAAAAAAATGACAGCATCCTTAGCCTCAGGTCTATGTTCCCCCTTAATCTGGTTTTGGACACTTCATAACTTCCCTTTGTGAGCATCATTTTATTTGTATCCTGAGCTCATCTAATATACACAGTGAACCACAGAATTCCAAACTACCATTCTTTCAATAACTATTCCCACAACTTCCATGACCACCCAGTCCATATTTCCCTGGGCTGCAGACATCTCCAAGAGTGACTGTATCCACTTCCATGGTTTTAACTGTCCCTCACATGTTGATGACTCCATAACATCTCTTCAGCCCCAAACATTCCTTTTCTCCAGCTCCAGCTGGATACTTACACCCAAATGTCCTACAGCCTGCTCAAACTCAACATGGTCCCAAATGAACTCTTAACTCTACCTATGAGTTTTCTCTGTCCTTTACCCTCTTCATACACAACTTCCACTTTCTCCCAACCCCAAGTTTGTCCCCTTGTCCTCTGATGGCATTCCCTGAGTCCCTCAGATTTATCTCCTCTGACCCTGTCCTACTGTGAACAGCCTTACATCCTCACTGACATTCACCTAGAATATTATGATAGAATCCTAACTGGAATCAGTCTCCCCCTTTCCACTTCATACTTCAAGGGTGATTTCAACAACAGTGAAGGCTTGTGCCCCTTGAATGTTAGCTACTACCTTGTCTCTGACCACACCTTTCCCTTGACTTCTGACACTCACATACTATCTTCACTTTAGCATAAAACACTCACAAAATATTTTCCCTGTGGACCCTCACATTCACATATAATCCTTACTTAATATCTTTTTGAAAAATAGTATTTTTTTAAAAAAATTTAATATGTAAATTACAGAAGAAAATAAAAATGCAAGCAAAAAACAAAGTTATTTATTTGCAAGCACTTTAGTTTGACATGACTTCCAGGTCATGAATATGCATACACAACATCCCATTTTGTGTGATTAAGATCATCTTGAGTATCATTCTTTTCAACACATGAATATTCAGCAAAACAAAATTCAAAACCTACCTCATTTGACCACTTACACTCATTTAATATTATAACTTGGACCCAACAATCTCACATAATGCTCCTCACTGTGGCCTCTGACACTCACAGAATGTCCACACTTGGCCACTTTCACTAACAAAATATTCTCACTTGGCCTCTAGCTCTCACATAATATCTTCACTGTGGAACCTGACACATAATACACTCACTGTGACTGACGAGCCTAATTATTCCCTTACTGTGACTGCTGGCACTCACATAATATCCTTAGTATGCACTATGTCCTTTAGTATTAACATAATATTCATACATTAGCATTTATAACTATTATAGGAGTTGCCCTGTGGTTTTGATACTAAAATATTATCAATCATTTTGCATCCAAAATTAATAGTTTTCCTGAGTCTTTTCAAACTTATGTAATATGGAAAATGGCCTCTGAAACTAATATAAAAACTATCCTTTTGAACTGGATTTGTGGATTGTTAGAGCACTTGCCTAGTTGGGAGAAATCCTAAGTCTTGGCTAGCAGCTGTGAATGTCTCAAGTGTGTCAATGGAAAACCTTCACACATTCATGCCCATCAGGAATCCCTACAGAGAGGAACATTCCACTCTGGTCACTTAGGAAAGTAAACAACTGCCCCTAAATTTACCTAATGTTTCCAAGGGAATTTGTATAGGGCCCTGGTGGTCTGATCCCCCATGGGATATTGTGATTGGGTTAAAAGTTTATAAAATATATGGTTTTTCCTTCAAATAAGTGAGTTTGCAGGTTGTGTGCCATAAGCCTACTTTTACCCAAATTCCAGGATCTGAATTCTGACTCCACCAGCTCTTACCTTTGCCTGAGCTAGCCTGGCACACCCTACATTTGGTGCCCATGTGCCTCCTTACACAGCTCCTTGGGATTGGAGAGTCCCACCTGATTCCTGATTCATTAAGAGCTCCTTCATGTTCTGTGTGCTGATGGTCCTGTGAGGGTAAGCACAGGACCCCTTTTCTCCCCTTTTTTCCATGTTTGTCCTTATTGTCCTAATCACCAAGAAAAGGCACACACCACCGCTGGCTCGAGTTATGTGCCCCCCCACCAGCGGCTTTACCTTACCCTTTGGTTCTCCTGGCAAATTAACATGAGGGATTGATCACCCCAAATTTGGAACCAGATCTCCCTCCATGGAGATTTTTACCAGAGACACCATGCAGGACAGAGCTGTGATGTAATGACTCACAGAAGTTCCCCCATGAAATACCAAAATATTTCAGATCCTATACACTTCTCTGTATGTCTGAAGATAGGCTCCCTTTGTCTTCCCACTGGGCCCCTAATAGGCCTAGGTGTGCTCATTGCAGGTTGTCTCACAATCATTCTCTTTCTTCTGGAGAGATTTGTTTACACTAATCACAACTCAACACCACCCTTTCATGGGACTTCACTCCATAACAATGGGAAAGCTCCCCCCTACAAAGAGAGCTCCGCAGCTCACAGCTTTAAAGGCTATTCTCATGCAGCATGGGCTTAATGTGAAACCAAAAGATCTAAACTGTTTTTTGGATGAATCTATAATCATTGCACCATGAATTAGCCCTGAGAACATTAGGGACCCCCAAATTTGGAGGAAGGTTCTATACCTAGCTAGGAAAAGAGAAGTTCATGATGGCTACTCCACACTGGCAACTTTCATTCCAATTCTCCTAGTGATTATTGCCAGTCTTCAGGTCTCTTCAGCAGAAGATATTATTAAAAATCACAATAATTCTCTAGATGACAATAATATGATTTCACAAACCTCCATTTCAAGCGTTGTGACCTCTGACGAGGAGGAGACAGATGCAGATACTGACAAAGGCCACCCCCGGAGTAACAAAGACCTCCTGCCAAGTAATAAAGGCCTCCTGCTGTCTCCCCTCCCCTCTGTACCATTGGAGTGAATTGCTCTCTCCCACTCCCTCCAGAGTTCTCTCCAGAGTTTCCTCTTCCAAGCAGGAAACTTTAAAATGATCTTATTTTTCTCCCAAGAATCCATTTACAGCATACCCCATTAATTTGGGTCCAGATGAGGGTGAAAGACCTTGGATCCCCACCCCACTACCAGACCTTGCCCTTCTTAGGAAGGCATCTCAGGATTCTGGTCCTGACTTGCCTTACTTTGAAGAAATACTTAAACAATGGTCTGCTAATCTTCAAAGTCCCTTTGATTGGCTTACTGTCCTCAAGGCCTGTTTAACTTGCCCACAATTTTTGCAATGGAAAGCCTCCTTTGAGGAGGAAGCAGAACAAACTGCAAGAGATAATTTGGCTTATAATATTCCCTTAATGTTGGTCATGCTTGCTGGGCATGGGAATTATTTTAGCCCACAAGCCCAGTCACAAATTGGTAACCTTATGTTTTCTGACCAAGTTGAATCTTGCTACACTGCCAAAAGCAGAGGAACTATTTAGAAATATAATAGAATCCCCTAATGAATGATTTCCTGACTTCTTGTCATGGGTTATAGAGGTGATAGTAAAGACAGTTCCATCTGACCCCACTCAGGATTCTTTGATAAAATAATTGACTTAGGAAGGGGCAAATACTGAAAAAAAATGCCATAGCCCATGTCAGGAATAAGTCTCAAAATGGGTTTCAGATATGAAGGAGGTTACTCCTACAGCAAGCCCCAGACTTGCACTTGTAGCTGAAATGAATAAACTGACCCTTCAGCATGGAGAAAAACCCTCATATGACAAGTTGGGGCCTATATGCTGGAATTGTAATAAAAAGAAACATGTAGTGAATTATTGTCTATGAGATAATAGGCCTTCAAAACCAAGAACTCCTTGCCCTAAATAAAAAGAAGGATACCACTAGGCAAAGGAGTGCAAAAGGAAAATTTAAACTTAGAATAGGGCAACCCTCAGCCCTGCAAGTAAGAGGGACCACTGCACATCCCCAGGTGTGTTGGACATTGCCAATCCTGGACACAAAACCTAGAAAGACCATCCACTTAGACAGAGATCCCATTAAGTGTCTAGTGGCTATGGGAGCAGATATTACCATCATTGACTCTGCTACCAGCTCAAAAATACAATGGAAAGCAATAGCTGGTCCTAACATTCAAGGAGTGGTTGGTCTCAAACCCACTAGTCAAGTGTCCTTCTTTGTGATTTGGCAAGACCTCAATAGCAAAAAGGGCAATTTTTGCTCCTGAATCACTGATGTTCCTGATACCACCGTTTACCGGTGACGAGTTCTGCTTCTTCTAATGTTGAAGATTAAGCACTAGAGAAGCACGCCAAGGCAAGCATATTAAGCAGGTTTATTTAAAGGGAATAATACAGACTTCTCCTGGCAGGGAGAAGGGGGCCATGGCTGATGTTCTAAAGTCCCAAGAAGTGAGCACACCCTGCATCTTTTATAGGTTAAAGTCTCTTTTGTTCTCCAGTTCTCTCCCCCCTTATCTCTCTCTCCTTCCTGCCTACATGACTAGGCCTGGTTTTGCATAAGTGAGAAGCCAAGGGCAGGGGGAGGGCCAAGGTGATTCAGGCGGGTAAGGGCCAGGGGGCATTAATTAGCAGCTCCTTGTTTGCAGTCCTTGATAAAGGCAGGTAAATTTGGTCATCAATGGGCTCCGGAGATCTTTGATATTCCATTCTTCCAGGGGCAGTCTCCAACTTCCAAAGGCAGATGGCTTCATGGCTTCATTTCCTCGAATTGACCCGATTCCCTTATTTCTACACTAACTACCTGTCCTTAATTCTGGCTTCATTCCCCCCTTTAGCTATAGGAACTCCTAACTGCTTTAAGGAAAAGGGGGCGTCGGTCGTTCTGGCTTCTTCGAAGCTGAAAGGGGGCAGCGAGGGGCAAAGCAGTTTGGAGTTCCTTTTTTTAAAAATCGGGTCAATCGAGGGGTCCAAGGTAGAAGTCTGGTTGGGGAATAGCAGGTTGTAAAGTCAGCTGGGGTGGGTGCTTCTATGATAGAAGAACAAAAAGACATGAGTACTCAAATGAGATCAGTACAAAGTAAATGTTGCAGCATCTGGAACATGCCACTGAGTATCATGAAAATGACAGAAGTCAATCTCTCACCAGGTGGTGGAAGAACTGAGAAATTGTTCCCATAACTAGGCCTAGCAAAGGCTGGAAAGGACAAGGCCTTTATTTGGGAACTTTAACATTGTCCAGGTTATCAGGAATGTAAACACAACATTTAACTCTTAATGTCATAGATGTCCCAAAAAAATATAAACTACTTAATGTCATCTGATTTTTGTAAAATATCCCTTTATTGGTATAACCTGCGTTTAGTAGAGAGCTCTATACTTCTGTTACTTAGGGCTAGATAATCATTCGAGCAAACATAGATTAAGTCTACCTGTGTAGCTTAGGAAGGTCTGCAGGCCTTAAACTGACTAAAAACTTCTGACTCTGGCAGTTTCTCTTGATAGTTATCAGGCACATTTGCTGAAGAATCTTTTATTTGTAGCTTCCAGTCTTTATTCTAGTGGGCTAATACAAGTGTACATCTTAAGTTACATTTAACTATTATTTCTTTTAAATGCCCAAGAATGGCTATATTTTGGTTTTAACTGTTTTTCTGGGTGTCTAAGATCAAGCTGGTCAAATTGACCTGGTTCCTGTCTTGTTAAAGAGTCAGCTGATTTTCCACAGAGGCCACTCATAGAGAACTTAAGAGCAGCTTCTTAGCTCCACCAGTGCCATTGGTTAGGTAGGGTCTCCTTGATGAGGTGACTTCCTTTGGAAGCATTAAGGGATGTCTCCCTTTTTCCATGACCCTCCTCTGCAGCAGATGCACTGAGTGATTTTTTATCCTCTAGTCTCAACAATCTCCTTGATCAGGAGGTTGTGTGACCTAGAGTTGCAAAGCTCCTTAGAGAAGTTCTCTTATTCCCTGGGTTCAGGCTGACTGAGGGCAAAAGATCTAAATACTGGTCCATCTTGCCTTCTGTACTTAATTCCAATCTCTAAGTTTGATCTTAATCATTCAGCAAGCCAGTTTCACCAGTCATAAAGTAAGAGTACTGGGCTTTAACTTCAATGTCCATAACTTTACAGTTATTTACCCTTTTATCTAACTGGAGTCTGTATTAGTACTGGAAGTTACCACTATCTATAGGTGATGGCTTATTATCACAAGTTACCTAGGTTGTGTGTTCTTGAACCAGCTACTTCTGCAAAACATTAACAGGTAACAGTTTTACAAAATGAAATTAGCAAGAGTAAAAATACATTTAGCTTGTATAATAGATATCTTGAATTTTGACTGAGAACCACATTATATTCCCTATTTGAGATCATACTACTTTTCAACAAGAATCAATCTTTTGACTATAACTTTAAATAAGCTGAAGTCTGACTAACAAATAAATAAGCTGGAGTCACTCTAACATGCAGTAAGGTGGGAGGCAGAGCCTTATCTCAGGTAAGGCATGGCTCTTTACAGACCTTAAGTGTTCTAATTCTGATGTTGATCTTTGCTTCTTCCTTAAATATCATTAAGTAGTTTACATATACTGTTTCCTGAGTCTATATAAACTTTATAATTAACACAATTTAACATTGTATCTAAAACATGAATCAAAGAAAGGCTGAGAGAGCTTTTAACTTTCCTTTTGTGTGTCAAAGTGGCAAAATATTTTCATGTTTCACAAAATTAACCTTTAAACAAGTCAGGCTCTAATGTTTAGAAATACGTCTACATTTGAAATTCTTTATCTCAGTGTAAAAAGTAACAAATTTTACATATACCCTATTGATAACAGGTCCTATAATAGAACATTAAATGATAGAAAAAAATCCCCAATAAAATTTACTCTTTATAAGTTTAAAATTACCATTACAGACAAGTTTATCTGGAGAATAGCAGCTTGATAAATTCCCTGCTTTAAAAACTTGTATACCTGGAAAATATGAACACATTTAATATACAACTAGTAACCATTTCACAATTACCTTGAAACTTTTATCTTACCAAATTTAGTTTTTAAAGAAAAATGTAGACTCTGTAACATAGTACAATACTCTAACAGTTGTTTAACCATAATTGTATACACCAAAATTTTTAAGACTAATTGTTCTAAAGAATAAATCTTAATAGACACAAAGTTAAGAGTAAATTAGTGTTTCTAAGAAATCCTTGCCATTTAACCATGTCATTTTATCATGTAGATTAAACTTTGGTTTATATCAGAACATTAGTATTTCACCTTAGGAAAAACCTTAAATAGCTTTAGCTGTTTCACATACATACAACCAACTTAGTTACACGCAAACTTGTTGAAACTTGCCCTTTACTTACACAGACTTTCTTAGCACTTACTTAGACCCTCGTGTATTTTATCACACAAGCACTTTCTTACCCAGAAACATTTCCTTTTCCCTTTTACTAAATATATTTCCATACCCAGAACCTTTTATTTTCTCTTTCCTATTCGTTGACCCCTTTTTGTTCACATTCTGAAACAATTCTTATGAAATTTCTGAATTTAGATAAATTACTCTATTTTAATAAGATTAAATATTTTGCTGTTTATAGTACTCTAATTGAAACACAGTTGAAACTTTTGGGACCCTTTGTATATAGAATTGCACTTGTTAGGACATAACTCTTAGTAACCTTGTTTTTAGGTTAGTGATGACACAAAGCAAGTTTAAACCCTTTTATTTACCAACATATGAAAACACCAATAATGTTTAAGTATGATACCCCATGGAATTTAAGGAGTTAAGAGTACTTGATGTTATTTAACAATTAGCATTTTAACTTTGCAAATTAATCAGATGTCTCTACAAACACATTTGAGTAATCCCATACATGTTAACTCTAATTCACTTATTCTGTAAAAACCAAGAAAGCAGGCAAGTGTCCTGAACAGTATTTGCTGTCTCTTTCCTGTTGAAGAAAAGTCCTAGAAACAATTGATATTAGACATTTTATTAACATCAATATTTTATTAGCCTGACCACCTAGAGACTTGCAAGTTATTTTTACTTTCATTAGTTTACCCAATTTGAATTGAACCTTTAAATCACGTGAATTAAAAGTATTTGGATCCATTTTTAAATTTTAATTTTAGGAGCGCTCAGTTTTGATACAGACAACACCAGACAGCATGACATACAAATAACACAAAATCAAAGGCCTTGTAACTTTATAGGTGAATCTCCATTGCAATGTAACAGATGTTCAAAAGCTGTAGTTGAATAAAAAAATAGAACTTATCAAAAAAATCATGAGCTCAAAAAATATATAGAATTAAAAAAAAACAAGAGTCCTGGAAAAATGATACGGCCGTTAATTACTTCAGTAAAGCACCATAAAATTCACTTTTGCTGGAGTTTAGGTAAGGCTCTTTTTTACCTTTTTTTTCCTTGGGTTTGAGACCGGTCTCCTACTGAGCCTTTAGGCTTCCTATTTACATTTCAATGTAAGCCTTGACTGAGATCTGGAAGGATCTAACAGGTTTTAACAGAAACCTTGTGCCTAGGGCATTTTAGTCGTTTCATTAGGACAGGTTGGATGTCAAAGAAAATTATGAGACCTTATTTTCCATTTCTTTTGAGAATGAAGCTACTTTGCTAAGCTCCTCACTGAGATATGCCATTGGTTATTGAGTTGCCTATGGCTGTCTATCCAGGATTTATTTTCCCCTTTTGTGACAAACAGGTTAAATCTTGCTTCATAGGTAAGCTGAGGACAGGAGCTTGAAGTAAGGCCCCTTCCTGGGGCAGATTATTGTCCTATGGTGGCTATTTCCTGTAGTATTGAACCTGTTGATGACATAATTAGGCTTTATTTTTTTGAGATCTTATAATTCCTATTAGCTAAGAAGTTTAGGAGTTCTGCAATGGCCTTTTGATATTCCTCCTGGGTAGAGGCACATAAAGGATGTACTTTACTTACTGGAGAACAATCACAGAATGTTTTATCTCTGAATTTTGTTAAGTCCTTAGCTAAGGTTTGTCCGGAACAGGTGAGGGCCATCTAAATCCTGAGGCAATACTGTCTAGGTTAGTTGAGATACAGTATCTGGTTACTCAAAGGCAAACAAATTGCTATTCAGAGTCTAGCATAAACAGGAAAAACCATCTTTTAAATCTAACAGTAAACCAAGCAGCAGTTGGAATCCAAGATAAAAGTGTATGGATTAAGAACTACAGGGTGGGGGAAATTACTGCTTCATTATTCCAAGGTCTTGGACTAGGCAGTTTGCTTTTTAACTCCTAAAATGGACAAATTGCATGGACTATTGCAAGGCATTAAAAGTTTCTATCAGTTTGAATGATCTTTAATAAGTCCTTTTTCTTGCCTATATGTTCCCTTTTTTTCTTTTTGATGTCTATTAAAAACAGAAAATGCAAGCTGGAGAAGATCATCTGAGGATTGATCAGGGCCATGTGCCAATTTTGAAATTTCCTCTAAATATTTGGGGCTGACTAAATGATAAATTTATACTTTAAAAGTAGGTGGCCCTTTATGGATTCAGGATTCAGAGTGGTGTGCTTTCTTATTGCTTTCCTAAGTCTCTCCATGAAAATAGCAGGACTTTCCTGAAGGCTGCATAATAGTTTTTTTACGCATCCTACTCATTATTTGAATCCCAGTTAGGATGGTTTCTGGGAACTGCCTGTGCTCTAGATGGTTAATAGCATAATCTTCCAGGTGAAGTCAAATACCTGGCATAAGTTTTGAAACATCTCAATATTTATTAGGATCCTCCAAAAGCCTCCTTAAATTTTTGTCTATCTTAAGTTGGGAGGGTTCCCTCAATTTTCCTCCCTTAGTGGGCGATTCCTCAAGGCTTTCTCCTCTCATGGTAGAGATTATTGATGTCAAGCATGGTAACATATGAAAGACATTTTTCTTGATCATTTGCAATTTAGCAGTATGCAGGCTAGTGGTGAACCTGGCAATACTGTTGAGAGAGAAGCTCCCTTCTGAGTTAGAAGTTTTAGGGACGTCTCCCTAACTTCGAGCTTCCTTACGGTCCAGAAAAACCCGTCTCTCACCACCTGGCTTTGCCAAAGTTATTTCTGGCCTTCTTTGGCAAAGTGCTAGGGTCCCTGTTTGCCCTGTGCTAGAGAACCTGGGAGGATTCAGACTTAAGGGCATTACTGCTTTCCTCCCTGCCACTATAAATTCCTAATTATGAAAAGCGATGACAAAAGTAAAAAGTGTGCCTTTTACCTATCTTCTTGCCCTGTAGACTAAAGGAATCTCTGGAGGGTGAGGGGACATCTATTGGTTGTTAGGCGTATAACGCCCTTTGCTTGGAGGATCTCACGGGAGGGGCTTTTAAATGCCTCCCTCTTGCAGCTTAAAGAGAACACAGTGAGCACATTTAAGCATGGGAACAGTAATGGGGAGACTCTAGATGTCTAGACTAGTGAAGGCTAACTATGCGAACAAAGGGAACCTGGGCATTTTCATACTAATCATCCCAGGCCTTAATCCTACAGCTTGAATTCCTAATGTCTGACCGGCAAGGGAAGGGGAGCATCCAGGAGGGAGTGGATTTGCGGGAGTGTTGTACACTGTGCGGCCCATACGGAGGCAAAGGTGATTGGCGCTTTCCCTCAGTGCCATTGTCTACCGATCGCCCTGGATACCCCTCAGGGCTGTCGGGAGGGGGAGTCTGGAGAAGGAACCTTTGGGGTCCACCCGAGAGTAGCCCGGGCCGAGAACCCCACAGTTGCTCCAACCCTTCCTCCACCTCCACGCATCCTGGGCAGATCAGGACTAGGGACACTGTGTACTTGCGGCAATTGTGCTCCGGGCCTGGACAGAAAAGTAGGAAACGGCTTCAGCAGAGCCCCAACATGCCTGCAGAGCAGGGGATTGGAAACTTGCCTGGGCCGGGAAACCTCTCACCCGAGTCTTAAGGATGGCAGCTGCACTAACTGCATTTAAGTAGCCGACGGGTGCCCATTTTGCCCTCCAAAAATAAAGAGACAGAAAGAAAGATGCACCTCAAACAGATGTGGGGTGTGTGGAGAGAGAAGCTTACTTACCTTGGCATAAATCTCGGTGGAACCTCCAAATCTGATACCGCCGTTTACCGGTGACGAGTTCTGCTTCTTCTAATGTTGAAGATTAAGCACTAGAGAAGCACGCCAAGGCAAGCATATTAAGCAGGTTTATTTAAAGGGAATAATACAGACTTCTCCTGGCAGGGAGAAGGGGGCCATGGCTGATGTTCTAAAGTCCCAAGAAGTGAGCACACCCTGCATCTTTTATAGGTTAAAGTCTCTTTTGTTCTCCAGTTCTCTCCCCCCTTATCTCTCTCTCCTTCCTGCCTACATGACTAGACCCGGTTTTGCATAAGTGAGAAGCCAAGGGCAGGGGGAGGGCCAAGGTGATTCAGGCGGGTAAGGGCCAGGGGGCATTAATTAGCAGCTCCTTGTTTGCAGTCCTTGATAAAGGCAGGTAAATTTGGTCATCAATGGGCTCCGGAGATCTTTGATATTCCATTCTTCCAGGGGCAGTCTCCAACTTCCAAAGGCAGATGGCTTCATGGCTTCATTTCCTCGAATTGACCCGATTCCCTTATTTCTACACTAACTACCTGTCCTTAATTCTGGCTTCATTCCCAATACCTTAAGGGGATGAGACAAATTAGGAATGATGGATAGTTTTTGGACAACAGACGATAAGACCTTTTATGATGAGATAATTGTACATGACAAAATAGGTCTTTCAGGCACACAGCACCCCCAATTGTAAAGGCCACTGGTCCTCCCCTCCTAAAGCTCAAGCCCATTCACATACAGTGGGATGCCTAAGATGACATATGGGTAGAACAGTGGTCCATTCTAGAGCCTAAACTTACCATACTAAAAATTCTGGTGGAAGAACATTTTTAAAACTTGGGCACATAGAGCCTTCCATTAGTCCCCATAATACTCCTGACTTTGTCATCCCCAAAAGAAATGGTGAACATAGACTCCTGCCAGACTTTATACCTATTAATAAACACATGAAAAAATGGGATGCTTTCAATGAGGACTCCCCCACCCCGCTATTATTCCAAACAATTATCATATAATTAGATCTGGAATTTATCATGGCATATAAATTGAGGAAGGGATATTACTTTATTCCTATAACATTTATTGAATACTTCTTTTTCCAGTGATTTGAGATGATGTCCTCTTTATATATTCAATTTCTATGTGTATCTGAGTGTACTTACTTCAGGGCATTCTGTTTTGCTAATAGACAACTGATATTTTAAATATTTAAACCTTTAAAAAATGCCTTAATGTGTTTTAGTTCTCGTACCATTTCTGTTTATTTTTTTTTTCACTAAATTTAACATCAGGTGATATGGCTTAAAACTGTGAAGCTTTTATTGAGGTTTTATTAAATTTAAATTTAATTTACAAAATAATATGGCCCTTCTATTTGTAGAAAGTCTATATTTTTGGATTCAGAGGTATTTTAATTTTAATTTTTAATAGATATCATTTTTATTGGCAAATATATTAATATATTTTTATAACTGTTATATATGATAACTTTTTTCCATTAAATCTTCCTAAATATTGTTTGAATATATGTAAACTACTGATTTTTGTATTTTGATTTTGTACTTGGTAATCTATTGAGTTATCTTAGGTTTACAGTACCTGTTAATAAAAGAAAAAAATATTGCATGAGTCAGTTACCAGGATATTTATTGCAGCATATTTATATAATAATAAATTGGAAACCCAAATAGACCAATAAGTGACTGGCCAAATATTATTATAATACCACTACATAGTGGTTTACTGTGGAATCATTAAAATTATACAGTGCAAGAATAGTTAATACAAAAAAGTGATATATTGTTGAAAGGGAAAATCAAGTTACAAAATAATATAATGGTGTGATTCTATGTTTGTAAAAGAGAAAAATTGTGTGCATTTGTATACATTTCTGTGTGTAACTTGCAAATTGAATAAAGATGACACAGTTGGGGGAAAAAAGGGAACTTAGCCTTGCTCATGTTAATAATGCTCTCAATATTTCCTTCTCAGTAAGTGCTCTTAATGTACATTTTGAAGATAATACACATCTCTGGATCTCTGCCTTGGACAGGCACTTGCACCTAAAGAAACACTACCAAAGATTTATGTAAAATACTGAGTTCCTCCAGACCTAATATGGTGGGACCTTGCACCTTTGATTACTTGGGGGAGGGAATATGCTGCTGTTCTTACTCCTACAGGTCCTGTCTGGATTCCTGCCAGATGTGTGAGACTTGACAATCTTCATGAGTTGTCATCAAGGACTTCACATTCTGTTTCCCAAATTGCATTTTACCCTGGATTAAGAGAATCCTGTTTCAAAGGAGAAACCTCTGATAAGAACAAAAGTCCCAAGAGACCCTCTGCCTTCTAATTATCTAGTGACTTGGAGGAATATAAAAAAATTTAACAACATCTGCTCAACAAATGCTAGCCCAGATGGGTTTAGAATGTACTCCAAAAAAATTGGTTACAGCTCTGTTTGCCAAACTTACCCAAAATTGCATAACCATGCTGGTTATTATTGTGCTATTTCTCTGCTATTGTATCCCTGTTGGTACTGCCTCCATACTTATCAGAAATTGTTTATTCTCCCGGAATTTGTATCATAAAATTATTCTTGATAACAGGGTGCTATTGATTATTTGCTGTTTTTACATCATATATGATGCCAAGATTTTAACAATATGTGTTGTTTCAATTTAACTGATAATAATAACTACACTCAAAAGGAATTGGGTCATCTTAAAGACATTGTAAAGAGGATGTAGAAAGACAATGGAGATTGGAGTTTTTTGGTTGGTTAACCTCATGGATGCCAAACTTTACCTGGATCAAACAGGTATTCATTGAAGAATATTTATTGATACATGCTTTATTATGCTGTGCTTGTATTTGCAAATGTTTGCTTTACTTTCTTCCTCCACCTTCTTTAAAGAGAATACAAGTCATGTCTATTCAAAAGGATATAAAAAACAAAAAAGTGGAGTTGTAGGGATTTCACATCAGTCAATATATGAAGGAGCGAAAGTCATTTGAGTTGAGCAATCTCCTCAGGACAAAATGCACTCTGTTTGAGTGGCTTCCAAATGCTCTGCAAATCATCTGTCCTTGAGTCCTGGAGACATTATCTTATTATAATAAACTTTGGTACTATTGGACTCTAAGAAGCAAGAAAGTTATGTGTTCTGCACATGGGCAAAGATAACTTTACTATGTAATCTAGGTATCATGATATGACCCCAGAATTGATAAAAAACTGGACTGACTTTCCCATGAGAGTCATTTCTTGCTCTTTGCCATCCTGAGTACTTGCCTCTTTATTAACCCTCCCCTTAACACTTATAGCTGGACACCAATTAACCTTTACAGAAATTCTGAAAAAAAAAGAGAAATCCTTGAAGTGAGGAAAACAATAAACCAAATAAACTCAATATAAAGCATCACAAATAGACTTCATCACTTGGAAGAAAGAACCTTACAAAATGATGATAAAATATTTAATCTTGAAAATAAAGTTGACCAAAGAGAAAAGATGGTAAGAAATAATGACTGGAATATCCAAGAAATATGGAATATCATGAAAATACCAAATTTAAAAATTATTAGGATTGAGGAAGGCACAGAGATATAACCCAAAGAATGAATAAATTTTTCAAGGAAATAATATCCAAAAATTACCCAAACCTAAAGAATGAAATGGAAAACCAAATAGGTTTACAGAATACCAAATGTACAAAATTGCAACAGATCCACACCAAGGCATATTGTAATAAAAATGTTTAACATTCAAATAAAGATAGAAATTTAAAGGTTTCAAGAGAAAAACATCAGATTACATATAGGGGGAAGCCAATACAGATATCATCAGTTTTCTCACCCCAGACAATAAATACTAGAAGGGCCTGGAACAGCTTTTTTCAAGCTCTTAAAGAACATGGTTGCCAACAAAGAATCTATACCCAGCAAAAGTAACTTTCAGATTTGATAGTAAAATAAAATTCTTCCATGATAAACAAATGTTAAAATAATTTGCAAATAGAAAACCCATGCTAAAAGACATTCTCAGCAAAATATTTAATGAGTAGGAAATAAAAATAACAATTTAAGTCAGCAAAGGGTGGAAGTACCATAAATGTAAAGCCAAAAAAAAAGGAAAACCAAGTTACATTAAAAACTAAAAATAAGTCAAAATTCCTAGAAATACAAATCATATCTGAGAAATGACCCTGAAGGTTAACGGCCTAAGCTTATCAATCAAAAGTTATAGATTGGCAGGTTGAATTAAAAAGAAAGACCCCAAAGTATGCTGCCTTCAACAGACTCATTTCATAGAAAAAAGACATCCATATACTAACGGTGAAAGGATGAGTAAAAACATACCATGCACACTGACTCAGGAAAATGTGGGGGTTATTCAGGTAAAGTGGACTCCAAGACAAAGTTAGTCAGAAGGGATAAAGAGAACTTTTCTTATGTGTGAAGGAAACTATCATTCAGGAAGACAACAATTGTAAAATACTTATGTCCCAAATAGCAGCACATCTTTGTACATCAAAAAAATTATTCTCAATTCCAGGATCCAAATAGGCCACAAAACAATAATTCTGGGTGACTTCAAAACACTGCTCTCACCACTAGATAGACATTACAAGCAAAAAGTGAACAAAGAAACCATGCAACTCAATAACACAGTCAATAACTTAACCTAACACATACATGTAGAATATTTCATCCATCAATGAGCAAATACATTTTATTCTCAGAAGCACATGGGTTCTTCTCCAAAGTGGACATATATTATGCCACAAAGCAATCCTTAGAAAATCTGAAAAATAGAAATACTACCTTGTGTTCCTTCAGATCATAATGGAATGAAATTACAAATCAATGACAAAATAAAAAACAGAAAATAGCCCAACACCTGGAAACTAAATAATATGCTACTTAATATAGCATGAATAACAGAAAATATAAAGGAGATAAGAAATTATTAGGAGTAAATGAGAATGTCAATACAATATATCAAAATCCCTGGGACACTATGAAAGCAGTACTAAGAGCAAAATTATTTGCATGCAGTGCATTAAAGGAAAGAATAAAATGTCAACAACTAAATGACCTAACACTACATCTCAAAGCCCCAGAGAGAGAGAAGAGAAGACCAACACCAAAAGAAGTAGAAGACAGGAAATAATTAAAATCAGAGCTGAAATTGATGAAATTGAAAGTAAAGGAAAAATTCAAATAATTGACAAAACAAAAAGTTGGTTATTTGAAAAAGAGGACATATAGATAGTCACAGTTATATAATTTAAATTACAAACTTTGTGATGAAAAAGGAAATATCACAACAAACACCATTGAAATACATAACATAATTAGAAGCTACTTTGAAAACCTATACTCCAACAAACTAGAAAATTTTGAAAACATTGAAAAAATTTTTGAGACATATGATCCTCCCAAATTGAATCAAGAGGACATACACAATTTAAACAGATCAATTTCAAACAATGAAATAGAAGAAACCATCAAAAAGTTTACACACAAAGTAAAGCCTGGAATCAGACAGATTCTCAGCTGAGTTCTACA